>NC_133316.1:2508556-2513467 GCF_012295235.1 Primulina huaijiensis
AAAAAAAAAATTGGCCTCTTTGGTTTTTCTTTCCAAGGTTGAGCCGCCTCTCGTTTTAGTCTCCAACGTAAAATCTCTTCCAAATTTTCTTGTGCAATTTGGAAGAGAAACATACCATCCAGTCGTGGACTTGATAGGAAGATTTCATCGAAGAAAGTTCGTAGGGAATCAACAAGAGCTAATCCGTTTATACCGGATTAGTTGGAGTCCAGTGATTTAATTCACAAAGGTATAATTCTTTAAACATCCTATGCATGTTTAATTCCTGAAAACCATACGAGTGTCCAAAAGAATTATTTTGTTTTCAAAATAAAATTAAAATTTTAAACTTCCGCTGCGTTTGGGCACGTAGAAAACCGATATCCAACAGTGGTATCCGAGCCAGGTTTTTCTAAATCGTATGGTTTGATATTGAATAATTTATTTCTAACCACACAAGAAAAATTTTCAGAAAATTGATGCACCATAAAAATTTAATTTTCCAGATTTAAAAAAAAAAAAATTCGTATCTGCCCGGAACTGTTCTGGGCAGACCCGCGCGCAGGGAAGCGCGCTCAGCGCACGGCGTGCGCGCGCAGCGCGTCCGCACGCCGTGCGCTGCCCTTCGCAGCGCGCCGTGCGCTGCGCGCGCCTGTGCGCGCCCTGCGCGCACAGGGGTGCCGCCACTGCCCGAAACGTTCGGGCAGCGGGCGAGCAGCGAGGGCGGCTGCCCGGGATCGTCTCGGGAAGCGTGCTGGATGATGGGCTTGAACTGTTTGGGCCTAGGGTGCAATTTTCTGATTTTTGAAAATTTTGGGTAAAATTGATATTTTTGAAAATTGGTTCAATTTTTATTTTGGAAATTAATTTTTGAAAAATTAATAATTTTCTTGTAAAATAAATAATTAGAATATGATTTTAATTATTTATAGTAAAACTGAGTTTTACAAATAATCAATTATTATTGATTTAATTAGAAATTAAATAAAGGTGTTTATTTAATTTATTAAATTTTAATAATTGTGGTGGTTAGCGATAAATTATTAGATATATGATTTGTCAATTAGTTAAATTGTTTAATTAAATTGATGTTAATATTTGATATTAAATGCATGAAGGATGATCGAAAGCCTTGACCAATGTGTTAGGTGTATGTTAGGATATTTTACTGTTTTATTCGTTTTGTTAATATTTGATATTATTAAAGTGGGCCTGGTTTATGGCCCGTTCCCACCCCCATGAGATGTATCCCTTATGTGCCATGGCTATTTAAATGTAATCATTAGAAATAGTGGGAGATCAAGACTGGAAGATGGTGGGCCCGATGCACAAGATGAAGACATGTAAAATATTGGAAGCTTTTGTAATAAGTTGCATTTGCATCCCTGCATTCACCTAGGTTTGGACCTGGATCCATGTATGGCTCACATGGATCTAATAGTGCTGGCGATCGATCATCCTTATTTATTGTTGAATGTCATATTATGATATATGTGATATATAGTAGTATGCATGTATGTATATTATTAAATAATATAGTTGCATGAATCCGGCAAACATACAAACTCGTGGCACGCGATTTTTAAATTAAAATGATGAGACAATTTTAAAATTAAAATCCCTCATTTTGAATAAGATTCAAAATTTATATCAAACCGAAAAAGTAAAAATTAAAAGAGTTTAATTTTTCCTTGCCTTCCATCAACCGTGGTTGCATGTTGATCGCTACCCGCGGACAGTGTCTGGCTCATATTATTGGGGAGACCTGTACGCCGGAAAGCTGTGACTTCCACCGGACATATGATGTGAATTGAGTGGAACTCCCATGACTTCGGCTCATATTATTGGGGGAACTCATGGCGACCGTCTACTACAATTCAATATTGATGGGTTGGTTTGACACGTGAAAATAAACGGCGTCATATTATTGGGTCCTTATTAAACGTGAGGCAAAACACGCGGAGGTTGCATGGGGATGCAATTGGATTCTACCTTTTAGAAATTATAATTGGCTGATATTATTCGGGATTATAATTGGCTAATTGGACTCTACGTGCCTACTAAGGAAATACGATTTCCCTTTTTCATCAGAGGGTGGTGGAAATGTCAAAATAGTAGGAGGAAATTTATAAAATAAAAATCCATATTTTATATCTTAGAATTATTTTAAAATTATCAGTAACCATTATCTGTTTTTCCATTTTCAGTATATTTACGATGACTACTCGTAACCCGCTTTCAATCATTCTCGATCAAAACAAATTGACTGGCCCTAACTATCATGACTGGTTTCGAAACTTAAAGATTGTTCTGAACTCCGAAAGGATTGCGTATGTGCTTGATAAGAAGCCACCTAAGGAGGCGGCTCCTGATATCAGTAGGACTGAATTAGCTAAGCTTGAGAAACATTGGGATCATGATCTCCAAGCTAAGAGCTACATGTTGGCTTCTATGTCGAATGAACTTCAGAGGAGGTTCGAGGAGGCGGTGAATGCTGCTGACATTCACCTTCATCTGAAAGAATTGTATGCTGTACAAACTCGTTCAGAGAGACATGCTACTGTTAAAGAACTCATGACTACACGCTTGCGAGAGGGGGCTTCGGTCCATGAGCATGGTGTTAGGATGATTGGGCTCATCGAGAAGTTGGTGGGACTCGACTTGGTTATGCCTAGTGAGCTCTCGACTGATGNAAATTAAAATGATGAGAGAATTTTAAAATTAAAATCTCTCATTTTGAATAAGATTCAAAATTTATATCAAACCGAAAAAGTAAAAATTAAAAGAGTTTAATTTTTCCTTGCCTTCCATCAACCGTGGTTGCATATTGATCGCTACCCGCGGACAGTGTCTGGCTCATATTATTGGGGAGACCTGTACGCCGGAAAGCTGTGACTTCCACCGGACATATGATGTGAATTGAGNAAGAAGCCATACAAGAAACCAAATCCGGGGCCCACAAAGCCTGACAAGTCAGAACAAATCTGTTTCCACTGCAACAAGCCTGGACATTGGAGGCGTAATTGCGCGGAGTATCTTGCCCAGAAGCGTTCTGGCCATGGTATGTTTTATATTGAAGTTAATGTTTCTATTAATTCCTCTTCTTGGGTATTGGATACCGGATGTGGTTCTCATCTATGCAATGATTTGCAGGTGATGGGAAGAAGCAAGAGGCTTAGAGATGGTGAGACCTTTCTAAGACTGGGAAATGGAGCAAGAGTTGCTGCCACTGCCATTGGAGACGTTACTTTAATTTTGGACAATAATTTTAAGTTGTTTTTGAGAGATGTTTTATTTGTTCCTGAATTGGTTAAAAACATTATTTCTATTTCTATGCTTGATAGGGATGGTTATTCTTGTGTTTTTGCTAAAGGTGTTTGCAATTTATACAAGAATGAATGTTTGATTGGAACTGGAGAATTAACAAACGATCTCTATAACTTAAAATTAAAAGATATTCCGTTGAACAATATCCAAGCGCGTACGAAAACAACAACAAACAAAAGAAAAATAGAAGATCCAAATCCCGCACAAATATGGCACGCTAGACTAGGTCATATTTCCCAAAGAAGGATGCACAAGCTAGTGGGAGAAGGCATGTTTGACCTGTCAGACATAAATTCTCTACCAACTTGTGAGTCCTGTCTAAAAGGAAAAATGACTAAAACTCCATTCAGTGGAAACGTGGAACGTGCACATGGTCTACTGGATTTGATCCACACGGACGTTTGTGGCCCGCTAAGTGTTAGCACAAAATTTGGGCATTACTACTTCATTACCTTTACTGATGACCATTCGAGGTATGGGTACGTTTATTTGATGAAACACAAATCTGAAGCATTTGAAAAGTTCAAAGAATTCAGATCTGAAGTAGAAAATCAGCTACAAAGAAGTATTAAAGCACTTCGATCTGATCGAGGTGGAGAATACTTGAGTGCTGAATTTTTGGGTTATCTAAAAGAGAATGGGATTCTCTCACAGTGGACTCCACCAGCAACACCACAATTGAATGGTGTTTCTGAATGTCGAAATCGAACTTTGATCGACATGGTTCGATCTATGATGGGATTCACTGAATTGCCTACATCGTTTTGGGGCTTTGCGCTTGAAACTGCGGCAATGTTGTTGAATAATGTCCATACGAAAGCAGTGGATAAAACACCATATGAGATATGGATGGGGAAACCTCCCAAGTATTCTTACTTGAGAATATGGGGATGTCCTGCGTATGTGAAGCAGACAGTGGGAGACAAATTGTATAGTAGTTCCACTTTGTGCTACTTTGTAGGATATCCAAAGAATTCTGTTGGATATTAGTTATATCAGCCGAGTGAAGCAAAAGTGTTTGTTTCAAGAAATGCCACCTTTTTGGAGATGAAGTTTCTATTAGATAGAAAAGACAAGATGATAGAACTTGAAGAAATTCAAGATACTCCCTCAACTTTAAAAGTTGAACCTAATCCCCTAGAACCAGTAGTTGAAGTACAAGCTCCTAGAAGGTCTGATAGGGTTATTAGACCACCTGCCAGATATACACTTCTTCATGAACAAGGCCATGATGAGCCTTGTGTTGGATGTGATCCAATGAATTTCAAAGAAGCAATATCTGATACTGATTCAACCAAATGGCTTGAAGCCATGCAGTCAAAAATGGACTCTATGTATTCAAATCAAGTCTGGACATTAGTGGATCCACCTGAGGGAATTGTTCCCATAGGATGCAAATGGATCTACAAAAGAAAGCTTGGGGCGGATGGGAAGATAGTGACCTTCAAAGCAAGACTGGTTGCAAAAAGGTTATACTCAAAGGCAAGGAGTTGACTATGAGGAAACTTTTTCACCAGTTGTTATGTTTAAGTCCATTAGAATACTACTAGCCATAAAAGCATGGTATGACTATGAGATATGGCAAATGGATGTAAAGACTGCATT
>NC_133316.1:2515978-2664671 GCF_012295235.1 Primulina huaijiensis
GTTGAGTTTATTAATTAATAAATTAAATAAGGTGGGTATGTTTAAANGAAAAAAATTGGCCTCTTTGGTTTTTCTTTCCAAGGTTGAGCCGCCTCTCGTTTTAGTCTCCAACGTAAAATCTCTTCCAAATTTTTTAGTGCAATTTGGAAGAGGAACATACCATCCAGTCGTGGACTTGATAGGAAGATTTCATCGAAGAAAGTTCGTAGGGAATCAACAAGAGCTAATCCGTTTATACCGGATTAGTTGGAGTCCAGTGATTTAATTCACAAAAGTATAATTCTTTAAACATCCTATGCATGTTTAATTCCTGAAAACCATACGAGTGTCCAAAAGAATTATTTTGTTTTCAAAATAAAATAAAAATTTTAAACTTCCGCTGTGTTTGGGCACGTAGAAAACCGAGATCCAACAGCCTTCAACCACGATATTGCCGACTATGGACGTTGGAAACAACCTGGTGGTAACCACCGCCGGCGGAGGTGGATCCCTGGCACCGATGAGGATCAACTACGTGAAGATTACAAATATTGACCTGTTGCACAATAGCAGGATTGTGATCCATGGTATCTCCTCGGGGTTTCCGCATATGCATACTCCTTATCTACCGAACGATCAGAAGGGAGCGAGTTTCCCACAGATCGAACGGTCCAACTGCGATCACCCTGACGGAGAACGTGGGATATGCTTGGTGGAAGCTGCGGTGCCAGCTGGCATGCAGTCAACCTTTGATACTGAAGGTCACCATGTTTCTCAATTTTAGACTTGGCAACTGTATATAATTTGAGAGTACGTTACTGTATACTGTGTGGTGTGGGCTGGAGTTTTGTAAACCGAATGAAGTTTTGATTGCTTATTCCTCTCTGCAATAGCTGGGCAACTGAACAGAACAACGAGAAGGTGCGTCCAATCCACGAATAACTTTTAATTCTTACCTATTGCTTTTGAATTATTCCTACTCTCGCTAAAATAGTTTACGATTTACATTCTTCAAGAGAACGAAAATGATATTTTCCTCTTCGTTTTAGGTTCTCATACGATGTTGGTATTTGTATATGATTAACTTAATTACTGTTTAAAACAATATTTGGTTACAAGATCGAGTTCACAAAGATCCCTAAGTTTAACAAAGATTAAGGGTTCTATTAATTAATTCACAGCAACATTCATTTTTTATCCAGATTATGATGAAAATTAAAAGTTTTAAAAATAAACATGTAATATCATTAATTAATTTTTTTAGAAATTTTTTTTTATCGAAAAACGATGTATTGTCAACTGTGCGTGTTATGTTGTATTGAAGGATGAAGCAATTAAGATTATTCAATATTCAAATCCCGGATTAATTCAGTTACAAAAAAAAAAAAAAACACAATCATGAGTCGTCCCAGAAAAAAAGCACCAAGAAGATTGAAGAACATTTAAAATTCCATTTCCTTTCCACCATCTTGATGCAGATGATTACAGGACCCATACACACACGAAAGTAGTATCGATAGTTTGGACTCATAGGCACCTCCATATCTCCAAATGTAAGACTTGAAGTCAAATGAGAAGCCACGTTGTTATGATGGCACAGCAATCTTTTCGATATTTTCGATCTTCACCTTCAGCATATGATTTCAAATCCCATCTACATCTGTTCGAAACAAATAGTCTTCGTCGTCTAATTCCTCATGGAAAAGAGTTATTGATGGCACAGCAATCTTTTCGATATTTTCGATCTCATGTGATGATCTTTGGCCCTGAAAGATTATACTTGCTACTTAATACTTATCAATCACAAGCTCAGTTTGCATGCATGAAGAACTGTGAAAGACGTTATAAATCATAATTCAATGCCAAATGTTTCAGTTTAGCCAATCAGTACAGTATCTTAAAGGAACTAACCTTCTTCAAGATATAAATGAAATAATGAAATCCATCTCCGAATGTCCTCCATTCAAGAGACCACGTAAATGAGGGAGCATTAAAGAAAGGACGCCTGAAGTGAGGCTACAGAACCAAAAATCAAAGTTTCATTAGTTTTATTGTTATGGTGGGAAGTAGTGGGAGTCATTGAGTTCTTTTCTTTCTACCTGACCAAATGTGATGGAAATGAAAACACCGTGGGGTTTCAAAACTCGATGAACACCTTGGAGCATTGCCATAACCTTCTCTTTTGTTAGAGGTTCTGGGTTCCATGGATCACCGGAGTCAACAAACAATACATCCTATGCAACCAAAAAAAAAAAATTATAGAGGCTCCATAAAAATTTAAATTAATAAATAAAAACACACTCATAAAAACTCCCTTTAAATTACAAGTTTAGGGACCGTTAAGCATATTAGATGGGATGATCTAGAGTTGATAAAATAAGATATTTTACAGTTTGATTCTATGTGCCTCGCTCATCATATCCCATGTACCAAACGGCCCCTTGTACTCGTCTTTATCCAGTAAAATGAACAGTTAATGAGAAAAGAAGGGGGGGGGGGGGATATGGTGATGAAATTATCGAGAGGAGCCTAAAAAAACTTAACGCGTTCATGCTCTAATTTCACGTAGTCCAACTTGCTTAATATATTCATCCCTCCCAACCAAACCAATCCGATGAAGAACAGAATTTGATCGAGGAAACAAGATTATTCTTTCTGGTGGCTAAGCCAGAAACCAAAAATTCCAATTTTTTTGTTTCTTTGTTTTCTGTAATAATTAAAGCGGCGCAAAATCCATGATACTTACGCGTGGTACAGAAATATGTACGTGTGTATATATACACTTATACAAACTTAAAAAACTCTGATGGATTAATCGCCCCTGCCCGTTCCCTCTAGCTCTCACTCATTCATCCATTTTTTTCCTCATAAACCAAACCTAAAACAAATATTCCTAATTATCTAATTCTATCATTTACTACAAAAGAAAGAGAGGATGTTCTTCTATTGACTAAGCTGATCAATAATGCAACCTTACCATGGTTCCCTTCTCTATAACAACATCAAAACATTCATCTTCAAATGGCAGGTCTAACATGTCAGCTTCCAGTACTTTAATTTCTGATAACAACACAAGCCAAAATACCAACAACTTGAGAATTCAATCGCATCAACTATCAGGAACTAAATTCTTGTAATGCAGTCATTGAACATAAAAATAAACTTGTCATAAAAAACAATGAAACATTATCAATAAACAAAATCAAGAATTGGTTCAAGCCCTATGCCCTCAACTTAGTAGAAAAGATTTAAAAAATGAATCCAAGATAAGGAACACCTTTAAAGCCCTTTGAAGATAATCGTTGCTTCATCTTCTCCACGGCAACTGGAGACAAATCAATGCAGGTCAGCTCGGTAATTCCATCTCTATACAATTCTTCACACAGCTGAGAGTTCCCACAACCGACCTCCAATACCTATTTTATTGGTAACCCAACATTAAAAATCATTCCTTTTTTTTCCCCGGAAATAAGCTAGCGATTTCAGCAAATATATAAAACGAGAGATTCACCGAAGCATCGGACTCAATTTCTCGAAGAATAAGATCCCGGAAATGAGAATAGTCTTTGAACCATTCGTAATGCTCTTCCTCAGCAAATCTCTGGTCCCTAAACTTCAATATTTATTCACAGGCAACAAAAATGACTCAGTTAAGCTTGAAACAATTCTTAAGAAGTTACATGGAATTTCGCAGCTGACCAGTAGTGGCGGTCGAGGTACGCTGAAGCAGTGGCCGGAACGGCGTCGTATTTCTCAGGCTTTGACGCATCCATCTTTCAACGAAGGTCATTTCCGGAACGGTGAGTGGCTACATGCCTACATACCGTTTATCAATGGGCTTCCAAACAAAATATTAACCCAAATTTAACATGTGGCCCAATATAATTTCTTAAATGAGCCCATTAAGAATTGGAAAGCCCCATAGTCACGCAATAGGTGTGATTTTATGTAATATTGAATATGTTTGGTTGAAGAAACTCTTTTTTTAAAAAATAATAATAAAACATAGAATGTTTGGTTATAAAAATTGTTTTAAAATTAAATGGATGTTTTCTTAATCATTTGATTATATTTGTTTTAAATTATTTATTGATCCAATCTTTGATATTTTTAGAGAGTTTTAAAAAAATATTATAATGTTTACTGAGAATTCATTATAAAAACATACCATTTAGTTTATTATTTAATTTATTAATTAAACCATATAAACCAAAACCAAACTAAACAAATCGTCGTACAAGAAAACAAAGCCAAACATAAAATAAAATGGTTTGTCTTCATATTAGAAATTTGAAAAACGAAAACTAAACCAAACCGATCACGCCCCACAAAAAAATTCTTTCGGAACTGTCGCCACAAAAAATGATTAAAACCGAAGACGTCGGAGTTAAACTGTGAAACGCCGGCGACATACATGAAGCCGAAGTTTTCGAAGTTGCATGGAAAACAATGGTGTATGGTGACATAAATACCTATGATCTTTGAAAACAAATTATAATAATAAAATTTTTATCAAGGTCGGAATTGAACTAATTAGTTAACTCAAAGTATTTTGTGTTTATATTAAAATTAATATTCAAATGTATGCTTTATTTTAGATAATTTAACAGTTTAATGATAAATGTATTGTGGAAAAAAAATAAAAAATAAAAAAATAGACTGTAATTTTAATAACACGTAAATTAATAGTTTTTCGTCAGGAGAATAGAATGAATAGTTTGAGGAATTTTTTCTGTGTAATATGATGGTACTTTTGTCAAATAACTTCAAAAATCCAAACATTTATGGGAAACCAAATATTAAATTAGTCTTTAAGATTTTTTTTTTTATAAAAAAAATAGCATTCCATGCATGCTCCTTTGTCTAAAATAGTAAATTTATGTCAGATAATTTAATATTTTAGAATGCAATAAAAGTGAGAAACATTGTTGATTGAAAGATATTAAATTGAAGAGAAAACCTGGTATTATTTTACATAATAATTTCCAAATATTTATCAACTGTCTTTATTTAAAAGAGAGGAGTTATTTTTTGGAAAAAAAAAATAGTAACAAATGATCTATTTTGTGGATAAAATGGAACCGTAATTTGGTCACGCAAATTGTCACAGTCTGTTTTCACGTTTAATCTTAATTTTTGTCATCATCAAGTCAACACTAATAAATGAGCATTAATTTGAATTTTTAACTATATCTATCGGCTATAATTCAACCGGGCGTAGTCAAAATAATGGAATACAAGATAACGTTCATAATTAATTAAGTTTATTAATTACTTACCATCAAAACAATACATTAATCAATATGAAAATTAAGGCAATATTTCTTGCTGGATTCTCCGGTCTCCAAATAACAGCAGTAATAATTAATTTTGAAGTCAACCTACAATAAAAAAAACCTTCAAGCCTTCAATTTTGGCAACTTCTTCATGACTTTAATAATTTATATATGGCAAGATTTGAGACCGTTTTGTTTGACTCAAAAATAAAAATTCACAAGCTGTATCCAAAAAAACAAAATGCGTACTAATCGATTATCACCTAATACTTTATAATATTAGATAGGAAATTTATGATTTTGTCATTTTCCGTCGGAATTTTTTCGATGTAAGTGACTACGATGATGATGATGATGGGTCGGTAGATACAATTTAATTGCAATTCTGGTCTTGCTCTGTTAAAAATTATGATTTCGTCTCAGGTTTTAAAATTGAAAATCGATTTTTAACTACACCAATTTACAGACCAGGAGTGTATGTATCCTTTTCATCTCTCAGTTGATGTTGTACTATCAATGAAAATAGTTTGAACTCATTTTCTTCCGGAAAAGTATTGAAATAAGGTAAAAACTTGTGTGAGACGGTTTCACGGATCGTATTTTGTGAGACGAATCTCTTATTTGAGTCATCCATGAAAAAATATTATTTTTTATGCTAAGAATATTACTTTTTATTGTGAATATCGGTAGTGTTGACCCATCTCACAGATAAAGATTCGCGAGACCATCTCATAAAAGACCTACTATTGAAATAAATAATATCGGCTAAAACAAATTTTGTAGCCAAAGAACCAAGAAGAAACAAGTATTTAGTTCATTCACAATTTTAAAAATTTATAGAGACGTACTGTTTGTTTCTCTTGTATTTTAAGTTTGCGCCCCATTAGCCCAACACAGATCTTTATATCACAACATAAAAACACCAAATTGAATTGTTTGAAGCACAAAAGTAACAAACTCGGGCTTTCCATAACAAGGAAGCATGCCGCAGTTATCTCTCACAAATACAAATTAAAGAGTGCAGGTACTTTTTTTTATCAGTGAATAAAACTACACATAAACATATATAAACATACATATATATGTATTCGTTCAACTGCGAATAGTTGGACAATAACTCGTTCCTCCATACCTCTGCTAACCAAAATATAAGCTCTTACGAGTAGCTTCCCAGAAAATCAACGTGATACTGGTTAAGTATGGTTTATGCTAATTGCAGCAATTCCCCGCGCTTTATCTCAAAAATTTTCGCTAGGACGTCTTCAACAGCCTAGCAAAAAAACATTTAATGCCCACGAAGAATAGATCAGCTGCAGCCCACAATCTTTCAAAATTCTCGAGAGTTGAGCAAACTTAGGTTACCTTATCAGGCGTCGATGCACCAGAAGTGACACCGATTGTGATAGGACCGTCTGGTAGCCAGTTCTCTTTCTCTACCAACTCACCATGCTGTCAAATGCAACTTTAAAATGTTAGAAATAAAAGAACATAATTTGTTATTAGATTTGATTGTTTTAGTTTATTTTTATATGAGCTGGTAATAATTTAATTATTGTAAGAAAGATTTCCTACCATATCTATCCACCATTTTCACCTACATAAATAAGTGATGATTGTAATCTAGATTAAGACACACCAGTAAAAATTTAACTCTTTGTTCATTTTGTCATGGGTTTAGGCTTTGATTAAATCTTAAGTTATGCATTCTCTCACTAAATTTGAACATAAAACATCAAAGAATGTCTGTGCACCAGATGGATGATAACGAGATCGAATGGTCAGTAGAAGCGTACATTTAACTTGTAACTTATTTTGTTTCCGGGACCTATCCTTTTCTCGCTGTCGACCCAGTAAGACGGGATTCCACGCTCCTCTGCAATTTCTTGAAGATGCGAAGTGTTGCTTGAGTTCCAACCACCAACGACTAGTATAAGATCCAACTGCTCATCAACCAGTTTGAACATGGCATCTTGCCTCTCCTAAACACAACGGCTAAATGTCAGACAAGAGCACCGAACTGAATGGTTAAAGGACAATCATAAGCATTCTGTACTGTGTTTCACACACACACACACACACACACATATTCATAAATCAAGTCACCAAAACAGAGTCGCTAGAGATAAAAACTCTACGGTTCTTCAAAATCATATCAAGGACAAAAAAGTAGGTATGATATATTTAGAAAAAGGAGATAAAGAATTTACTTGAGTTGCATCGCAAATAGTATTGAAACTTATGAAATGGTTGTTAAGATTTTCCACTCCAAACTTGCGCATCACAGTTCTCTCGACTAATTTTCCTGTACGATAAAAGACCAACATCAATTCACATGCCACACAATTCTAACATGTTGAGAAACTAAGACACTGGTTTGTAACTAACCAATCTCCTCTGTTTCACCCTTCAACATCGTTGTTTGATTTGCAACACCAACTTTTACGAGGTCTATGTCTGGATCAAAACCCTTGGACACAGCATATTTAAATTTCTGCAAAGGAAACAATCTCTTCAAATCTGAATACAGAAAATAAAGTTCAACTTCGGCAGCATAAGATGCCCAGCTTACCTCAAGAAACGCATCCTTGGATGACGAGGATCCATCAAGCTCGCCATTCAAAATATAATCACATACATATGTTGCCTGTAATTATCACAGCATTTCTAAAGTCACAACCACATGTAAACTACTTCTACACCAATATTTTTTAATTTCTCCGTGATCGAAAAAGAATATAGTTAAAATGAAGCACAAAATTAAGCTTACCTCTGCCATATTCTTTACAATGACATACTTCCCAGCAAAAGAAGCAGTTGCAATAGTCTCTTCGTGAGAGTATTTACCATGGATAATTGACGTATACTCTCCCTTCTTGTGCTTTTCGACCGAAGTCCAAACCTGTAAAAAACAAAAGTTTAGAACTCGGGAGAGAGAGACACAGTTTGTTTTGGATAAAGATGATCAATAGAACAAAAAATTTTATAGTAAAAAAGTACCTTCGACACCCATGGGCAAGTGGTGTCAACTATTTGCACATTTTTATCATTCAAAACCATCATCTCATCTACAGCAGCTCCAAAAGCAGGAAGAACAACAACATCCTCCTTGTTAACAACATCAAATTGTTTTTTTCCATTGTCGACAGGAACATTTTTCACGTCCATCTCTTCAAGCTTCTGTTGGTAGAAAGTCAAATAGCCAAATTACTAGTAGTTATTATCTTAACTCAGTTTTCCCAAAAATCGAGTTCACAGGAGGTGACCCAAAACTAATGCAACCCATGAATAAGCCAAGAATCAGGGAATCTATTCTGGATTTATATTTAAGAATACCCATGTAACTCGGTCGAGCATTAGGCAACATAAGCTAGCTAAGCTAAGACCAACTTAATGAAATACATGGAATTTGCATGCCAAGAAGTTTGAATCCGTGACCCGAATTTGGTACCATGTAAGCAACGAATTTCGCAAAAATCAGTGTACAGGAGATGTGATCCAGCAATTATAATTTTTCCCTTTGATAGTTATTAAGTTTTATTTCTTTCTACAGATGATTTTACAATAATAATAAAAAAATAAGAAAAAGGAATTCACTCAATATTTTTATACCAATATTACTACATATCACAACGCATCAAACACAAAAAGAATCTTGAACAATTCAAGCACCCCAAAAATGTCCCTCGACGTTGATTTTGTTGGTTCAACGTGATTGCCATCAAGTAACCACTAAGGCAAAAAATCACAACCAGAAATTGAAAATGAGGGGGGAAAAGAGTGATTCGGAAAGGTTGACCTTAAGAACTGACCACATTTGGTGATATTTACTTTCAAGCACTCATTCATATCAAATGACACTAAATTTTGTACCAAAAGCCATTCTGCAAGTAAGAATTCAAGGAAAAGAAACCTGATTAACAGTGGGGTTGTGAATAATTTCGTTAGTGATCCAAATCTTCTCGTTGGGGAACTGTTTTCTAGCTTCGTACGCAATCTGGACAGCTCGCTCAACTCCCCAGCAAAATCCATAGGCTTCTGCAAGCTTCACGGTAACATTCCCCCAGGTGTACTTGTACCCATTCTCCTTCAATTTTTTAATGGTATCGCCTGAAATACTCCAAAAGCTTGAATCAATACGAAATCTAGGTAAATTACACAATAGAGCTGAAGTAAATCAGGAACAAAAAAAACACTTCCCACCATCTTTCATCAGAAACAGTAAGAGCATGAATTAATGCAAAATAAAGGAAATTTCAACGCCACATACTGGTGTATTCTTGACCCATTCGCTCGAGAGTCTCCTCTTTATGCCCAAAACCCTTGCGATTGTAATTCTTGCTCCTAGTCAAGTTGTGGCGAAACACCTTCGCATCAAACTCCGACTCCACCGAGGCGGAAGACGAAGGGGCAGCTTCCCCTGAGGCGGTGCACCTGACGAATGCCGGCTTCCGTTGCCGGAATATTTTTGTGTCCGGCGAGAAGAGGTCGGCACGGGAGGAGATACGAGAGAACTGCATAGAGATCGCCATAATGAGGTTGCAGTTGTCTCAACGCGCACGTTAGAGAGAATGCAAAAAATGTGCAGAGTTATCAGGTTGGTGTGTAGTGTTCCTGTGGCGCAATATAGCTCTGGCTGCGCTCGTGATCCTTGAATGGCATTTATTTATACTTGCTTTGTTTGGATAGCGTATTCAATTTGGCGCTGTCCTATTTTGAAGATTCAGCATTGCACCAAATTTGATGCTCATATAGTAAGTTTTTTTGTGAGACGGTTTCACGAATTTTTATCTATGAGAGGGGTCAATCTTATCGATATTTACAATAAAAATTAATACTTTTAGCATTAAAAGTATTACTTCTTCATGGATGATCCAAATAAGAGATTCGACCCATGAAATTGATCCGTGAAACCGTCTCACAAGAGTTTTTGTGCTTTTTTAAATCGAGACGCATAATATAAACCCTATTAAATTTTTTAAAAAAAAACATTTTTAAAAACAAAATAAGAAAATTAATTACAATATAACGTTAATTATTATGAAAGGTAGATTCTATGTATAGCTATCTTCAAATTAATAATACAATATCAAAATTGACTTCTTAGGAGACGGACATATCGACTTTTTTAAGGTGGAAGAATAATTTGTTATAATTCGATCTCAAAACGAAACATTGTCTTGAATATTGGATTTTGATATCAAATGAATTATAGATAATGGATCGAACGATCTAGTAAGAAGAGTTGTTTATTGTTAGTTACAATGTTTGATTTTATATTTATTTTTAAAAAAGAAATATATAAATGTAAATGGTATATTTCTTTACCGGGCCATTAATTACAAATAAATTATGTTGAAAATGTTGATTATTGTTGCCATCGAACTCAAGCACGGCAATTTCTAGATAGCAACCGGAGAAAATGTTAAATAAATAGGCTAAAGCTGTTCAAATATTAAGGTCAGTGATTTCGGCAGTAATTGGTAAATTAAGTTTTTGAATTTTTTTATAATTTTATTGGCATACTTTTTATATCAAATTTCGTATTTTTAAGTTTGTAGTTGGTTATGGTTTGTTTTTTCATTAACAATTACTGATGGAATATAAACTTTTAATAGTTTATCTACTAATTATGAGTGCATTTTTTGGATGAGTAGGTCTTTCATAAGACGGTTTCACGTATCTTTATTCATGAGACGGGATCAATCATATCCATATTTACAATAAATAGTAATATACAATATCTATTTCACAAAATTGACCCGTGAGATCGTCTAACAGGAGTTTTTGTGTTTTTAGATTTGAAAAGGGATGGAAAACAATGGGGATAATACTATTTTTGTCCCTATAATTTATTGGTCTTTTCGATTATTGTCCAATTTTATACATACGAGTCACAAATACTTAACTCAGCCGATATGAGAAATCTTTAAAACATATCTCTCACGCTCATTGATGAACAAATGAAGTTTGAAATTTACAAGTCTCAATGATTTAATCCAACTTATATGAGATATCTAACACACTTGTATTACTCTAAAGGAAACATTTCCGATTCAAAACCCGATTAAAAAAAGAACAAATAATGTGCATAGCACACATATGTACCTACCATGTTTGATTTCAGTGAATTGAAGACCAAACATCTGACGCAAGTGCGAGTGATTTCAGCGCAACTCTTGATTCCTGGTTTGGTCTTCATGAGTTTCCTCGCATTTTCCATGTATTGTTTATTGTTTAATCAAATGTAATTATATTTTAATAGCTGATTAGTATTATTCTTCGTATTCTTACATTGTTCTTATTTTCAATTTTCTTCGTAGTTTGATTAGTTCTAATCAAAATATATATATTTAGATAATAGTTGTAATCGATTTATATAATACTTTGCAGGAATTGTAGCAAGGACCACTTATCATTTTATCAGAAGTTATAGCTTGTGGTAATGAAACAAATCAAAATTTTTAAGTTATATAGCAATTCAAGCGTCGCATATAAATCACTCTCCTGACATGAACAATTATTAATATTTACTAATTTAACAATTGCAATCTTTGTAATGAAAACCGAATGCTTGATATTAGATTTGATATCAATTATAAAATTGAGTATTTTTCATTTTATCAAAACTCAATTGATGTTGAGAAATTGGGTCTTGTTGTGTTGCCATATGAAAGGATAACTCCAACATGTTTTTTTTTTTTTTTAACATTTCATAAATTTTCAAATTTTAATATATGTTTATTTTCTTATATACTAATAATTAATAGAATATATTTGTGGCGCGAACACAAATATTAAAATAACTATCTTGTTCTAATATAATTTTTTTTTTCCAAAATATGATACAAAACAAAACCTTAGGCCATCTCCAAATATAAAATCTATTTTGGTACAAATTTTACACTAAAATAGTGCTATTTATGCACCAAATACCACATCCATCTCTAACCCGTTTACTTCAAATCTTACACCAAAAATAATATTCTAGAAATATTCCTTTTATTTTACATATATTAATTATAATATTTTATTTCATATATTTTTAATTATGACTAATGTTTATATTATATAATCAATATTATATTATTAATAAATTTAAATAATAATATTTATGTTTATAATTTAATTATATAATATAAATTATATTATAATATAATATGAATTAATATATGAAAATTATTTAAATTGAAAAATATAAATACAAATTCAAATATAATACATATACAACTTCAAATATAATAAAAATACAACTTCAAACATTTGAATGACTATATTCATTTCACAAATGATCAATTAAAACATTTCATAGTGCGAAGTGAGCATCTTTGTATTAAATTATATTATAATCATTAAATCAAATTATTTCTTAATTATTAATAATTAACATAACTCAATAAATAAATAATTATTTTTAATTATTATGTTTAGATATCTCATTACTGAAATAATAAAAAAAAAAATTTATTACTATTTAAATAATATTTATATTTAAAAATAAATAATAAAATTAATACATATTTATAATAATTAAAACAAAAAAAATGCCTCTGCGCCAAATTGGAGCATAGGCTATCCCAAATTTGGCGCAGAGGTGGAGGCTGCGCTATTTTGGCCATTGGAGCAAACCTTTGCAACAAATTGGTGTTAGGCTCTTCACTAGCCGGACTCCAGCAGAGGAAATCCCATCCAGGAAAATATTTCCCCGAGCCGCCGAAGGACTTGACAGATATAGCCCGGGAACAATCAACTTCGGGAAGACAAACCGGCTTCTTGGGTAAACCCTAGAACCCCCTCCTCAGTGTCACTAAGGATAACATGTTCAGGGTCAGCAAAGGCTTTCCTCTTCCCAGGCGGAGAAGGAATTGGTCCTCTGATTGGGACAAGGTTATTTTCTTTTTTATCGCCCACCCTCAGGCCTCCCGAGCTTCAATCACATGGGCCTCATAAATTTTCTTATATTCTTCGGCCGCTTTCTTGGCTAGATATTTCTTCTCAGGGCTACCAACTTCTTCTTCTCAGGTGCCCATCTCTAAGCAAAAGCTTCTTTCATCTCGAGATTGTCTTCCAAAAATAAAAAAAATAAGGGTTAGAAGCAAAACCCAGAGAAATGGTGAGAAAAAAGTGAAGCATGAAAGGAAAATGTACCAGGTTGAGAATCCATTCATCAAACTTGTCAATCACCTAGTCCATGGGATCTTCAGCCCAGGTGCCCAACCCGTAGACTAATTAGATTCTCCTCCAAGATAAAGGTAGATGAGGAAATTTATGCCCTTCCACGAGATCTTGGCTCCGGACATAGGGCTCTTAGGTCTTATAGTCACCGTGGAGCTCAGGTTGGGCAAGTACTTTGGATAGAAAATAGAGCGAGCAAGCCAGATCAGAAGGAATTCGCATGTAAAAGTGCTGACCTTTCCAACCTTTAAGGAAAAAAATATCATCAAGGAAACAGCTATTCTGTCAGTCAGTTAGGTAGCTACAATTTGCGACGGTTTTTCAAGTGTTGTGATAGCTACAATTTGCGACAGTTTTTCAATAATCTTCGCTAATGGTATTTATGTA
This sequence comes from Primulina huaijiensis, assembly GCF_012295235.1. Lineage (NCBI taxonomy): Eukaryota > Viridiplantae > Streptophyta > Magnoliopsida > Lamiales > Gesneriaceae > Primulina > Primulina huaijiensis. Next base: position 2,529,793 of record NC_133316.1, read on the forward strand.
TTTAGCGACGATTTTTTTATAAATTTCGTCGCTAATTTTAGCGACGGAAATTTTAGCGACGGTTTGGCATGATTTCCGTCGCTAATTTTTTCAGTAAAATAAAAAAAAATTACTTTTAATAATTTAATAAATATAAAAAAACTCACAATCTTACTATGCTAACAATATTCTCGATCTTAAAAATTTACCAAAAATTAAAGCGAAAAAATTTACCATGAATCGAAACTAAAATCGTGTAAGGGAGAAAAATTTTAAGTGTTGTGAAGTGGTGTGGAAGAAAATGGACCGAGAATGAGGATATTTATACACAGTTTGCGACGGTTTTTTGATTTAACCGTCGCTTATTTATCTAACCGTCGCTAATTTAAAATTTGCGACGGTTTGTTTTCAATCTCCAGTAAAAACCGTCGCTAATTTTAAATCGGCGACTGTTTTGCTTAAAATCGTTACAAAAATTAGCGACTGTTATACAAAAACCGTCGCAAGAAAAATCGTCACTAATTTTAAATCGACGACGGTTTTGCTTAAAACCATCGCTAAAATTAGCGACGGTTATACAAAAACCGTTGCAAGTTTTAAATTTACCAAACCGTCGCTAAATTTAGCGACAGGTTTGCAAAACCGTCGCAAAATTTAATATTAACAACAAATTTTATTAAAAAAAAATTTCAAAGACAACGATTTTTAAAACCGTTGTCTTCTACCATATATAAACAATAAGAAAAGGCAACGATTTATGTAAACCATTGTCATAGACCTAAGAAAACGAGTTGAAAGACAACGATTTAAATAAACTGTTGTCTTTGACCCTTTACAAAACACATATAGACAACGGTTTTTAAAAACCGTTGTCTATCGTAGCTTTAAAAAAAATGCTAATAGACAACGGTTTTTAAAAACCGTTGTCGTAGCCCAAAAAAAACGTTCATAGACAACCCGTTGTTGTAGCTATATCAAAAACAACGGTTTTAAAGAGACTGTTATCTATGAGCTGATTTTTTTAGGCTACGACAACGATTTTAACAAAAACCGTTGTTAAAAGTAAAAACACAACGGTTTTAATAAAAACCGTTGTCTTTGATGTGTAGTTGAATGCATATTTTCTTGTAGTGCTAGTTCAAAGTGACCCGGAGAAAACGGGCCACCTCGAGATAGAAGAGAGAAACGGGGAACCAAAAACTGCTACTAACTTGATCTCGGAAGAATGTGTAATAGCCTTGTGGGAGATGGTCATGTCGGTCCAAGGGGTCGAGAATAATGATAGAGTAATTAGAGAGGAATGACCCGAGGTCACGAATGTCCTCGACAGCCTCGGGATGCAGCCATAATGGAAAACCATGGAGCACCCGAGGCCCCACTCCTCTCGGAAGGATTAGAAAATGGTATTGAGGTTTTGGCTTTAGAAGTCAGTTTCACTTTCCTTTTTATCCTTTTTCCAGGCACTAGAGAGTCTAGCAGCCTGGTGGGAAAGTGTGGATTTTTTAGATTTTTTGGAGGGAAAGGCATAAATGGGGTTTTGGAGGTGGCATAAGGAATGGCAGGGAAAGTGGAAGGGTTAGAATCAGAATGCAATGCGGCAAACTCTATGTTTGATGAACTACAAGATTTCGCACCCGAGGTAGAAGAATTAGAATTAGACATGTTTTGAAATGAAACTTACAAGTATGGAAAAAGATAAAAAGTGGTCGGAATACTGGAAACGGACTCTTTTGAGAAGAGACGATACGCCGGAATCGCTAGAGCAGAAGTGCATAAATCCGAGAATGCAAAAGTGCGAAGTGATGGAAGGCGGTCGGTATTTATAGGCATGAGAGGAGTAATCTAGATCGTTGACCTTGCGATAGGCGAACAAACAAGATGTATCTCGAAAGTTGAACCATGTCACATGCTAAAACGAAATTCGGGTCGGATAGGTGAAGTGCTTCTGACATGACACATATCTTTTCAACTTCTAGGGCTTATGTCACCCTTCCGTTAGCCTTAGAACGACTAAAATTCAAAATTTAAATGTTCTCTCGCCTTAGTACAAATCTGACCACTCGGGACAACGAGTAGGAATCTAGTCCGACTATTTAAAAAGAGAGTAGTGATACCCTGGAAAGGTCCCGAGTCATCCTTGGACTCAGGCAGAGGAAGAAAGACCAGGATTTCAGAGCCGTTCCTAGGAAACCAATAAGAGATCGGGTGGAAGCCATCTCAGGCAAAGAAAGAGTGTCCTATTTTTAAAACATTCCGAACATACAGCAACCCAGTAAGCTTGTCATGCAACTACCTATTTATACAAGCTCAGACCCATAATATCAACTGGGCAATGGCTAAGTCAATTGATCGTGGACTCTGTCCACTAATAATCAAAGATCATGTTTCCTTCCACATTCTCCGATCTTGTTGAAACCAAGACGTGGGTCGTGTCTTCACATCACGGCCACTAGTGGTCACGACTCTCCGACAAAAGAAAAATTGGAGAGTTCACTATTCGTTGTCTCTAGCACTCTATATATTTACATATACATTCTTTCTTCCAATTCGTGCATACTTGAGCACTAACCTTTCTCGTCCTCACATAGGAACAGACTATCCAACTCGAGTTCATTTTGCTAGATCACCAGCACATACCACCCAGCTTATCCAATTTTTCTCGAGCAGCATCATTCCTCTCTAGAGGACTATTTCTTCGATCGACCATCAAGAATCTACCATTGTCGCTGACATTTTACAGCCTCAAAGGTTGTGGCTTGTGAGGAATAAGGCGGTGGCATACTTATCCAGATCTTTGATCCAACTGCTTAATTTTTATTAATTAAATCGTAAATTGCAGCAACAGATTTAGCTTACGATTCCCACGGCAAACTCAAGCCCACAATCGGGATTGCCAAAATTCCCGTTACTGTGTATCATCATTTGTAGAGATGATAGGAACTGGGAAAATGAAGCAATATTCGAACCTACTCGCTCGACCCCTCAGCAAAGGCAAACAAGAGGTTTTTCGTTTTTCTTTTTCTAAATTATTCAGATCTTCATTTTGTTTATTTCTCACAGACTCTTTGTTACAATCTCATGGACCCATTTTGATACTCTTAGCGATTTTTGTCTGTAATGATAATTGAAGGGTTTTTAGCTAACATTTCTAGAACCCAATATTTTGTTGAATTTTGAATTATAGTGAGATGGTTTTACAATTAATTTGTTGAAACCACACCAATTTGAGATTAGATTTAACTATTTAAGTGGGGACTTCGCTGACAATGAATGAGATTCATGTGGTGAATTTGCTAGCAACGGGTCTAATTATCTAATTGCATTGTTGGTGATGATTAATGATGAGATGATTTTTTGCAGGTTACTCTGAGTGCATTTGCATTCTTGTTTTCGGAGCTTGTTCAGTATAATCAGACTCAAGTAGACAACATAGCAGAATTGGAACGAAGGTGACTGATGTCTACTGGTCAATCTATTGTATAGATTTTGGATCATGCTATCTCCATATATTCAAATTCAAGGATATTGCTATATTTATTATCGAAGTGCAAAGGGTGTTTACAATGCCAAAAACAAGAAATAATCTTTAAGCTATTTAGAGTTATTGTATGGCTCATGGAAAAGGCTTGTACCTTATCAAAAAAAAGTCACTAAAGCATTTGAATAGCATAAGATTCTACACATTTTATAACCCGTGAACAATGATATGAAATTATTATTATCATACAACTACACAACCGGACACGAATAACAACTCCATCATGTTTCACATTGCATTGCAATTGCATTCCCCACATTTGAGGCTTGTTTCTCGTGCCTTAAAGGTGCACCACGGTGTGTGCTTTATGGGTGTGCCTTGAGTCTTGGCGCTTGCTGTGAGTGCTTTGATAACCATTTATTTACCCACCTCTTAGGGGTTCATGAGTGAGGAGTTAGAATTTAGCCTTGGGATTGACATTATCTTTATGATGGTTAATGGCTTAAGGCAGTGATCCTTTTTATGTTGAAAGTTTAAAATGGGATATTTCCTTGATGTTTATTTTATTATTTGTTTATGGTTGATGGTATTATTGATGTGTTTCCTGTGTATCAGGTTAGAGGATGCTGGCTGTGCTGTTGGAACCAGGGTTCTGGAACTTCTCTGTCACAGGGAGAAGGTGGTGAACTTTATCTCAACCTGTGATTTGTTTCCGATCTGGAACAATAGGTTGCCTTTGTAGTTTGTATGCCCATGAGCTGTATAATTTAATTCTTTATATATTCTTGGTCCATGTCTGCACGTTGACCCTCCATATGTAAAAACCTTCTTCAATTTAAGATAATTGCAGTTGTAGGATTTTTCGAGTGTAAAGGAAAAAGTACCTTGATGTTGATTGATGTAGAAATTGTTTGCGAACAATTCGCTTCTTCTTCCGTATCCTTTTCAAGCCAAAACAGTTTTTAGCGTTCAATCTCCATGAAGAATTTTTTTTGCATGATGCATTTAGGATATGGAATTTTAAGTTTGAATTGATTTATTTGTATTTAAATTGCATCCTGTAAGTTGTCCAGTTTTTGCTGAAAGTATCTGAGGATGTTCAACCCAAACCTTTTAAAATGTATAAAAATTAAACTTTGTGCTTGTGTCTTGAAATAAGGTATTCTTCCTTTCTGGCTCTATTTCTTGGAAAATATACTTGTTTTAGTTTAGACTTTCGTGATTTTCTGACTTCATGAGTTTGAAAATGAGCATTCATTTGCCTATGAAAGTTTTACATTTGAAATGATTTTGCAACCTTCTTGTTGGCATCTGCCATATGCAAACAATTTTTAACATTAAAGGATTCATACCATTTTGTTATATTTTCGTGTCTCTGTAGGGTAACACAAGGGAAACACGGCTATTGGGTATCTTGTCCTTCATACACAGTACAGTGTGGAAGGTTTTGTTTGGAAAGGTTGGTGACAATATGTTTTCTTCTAATCATGCATCTCTTTCTGGGGGACACATATTACCCTTCGGAGAGCATTATTAATGTCCCCTCCATCTTGTGGATAAGACACTATAACATTTAATGAATCATTAGATTTTGGGCCAGTTCAAGTGGTGGAGTGGTTTATTTCCTGTAACTTGGTTCTAAGGTTTGAGCCATGCCGTGAATGTTCTAAAAATAAAAACTTAACATTGAATTTGTTCTTCTCATTCTCTACCCATTGTGATAATACTCCAGAATTGATTTTATCAGATGATTACAAAGAACTTATTAGTATTGAACATAACAAATTAAGCTGTAGCAAATCGTACAAATTAATTTGTATCAACAAACTCGTGTCTTGAATATCAGTTTTTACTTTACTTGAATATCAAGTGGCCGATTCTCTGGAAAAAGGCACGGAGCATGAAGATGAGTACATGATAAGTGAGAAGGAACTTCTTGTTAACAGGTTATATTCATTTGTGTACGGATTCGTTTTCTTATTATCTTTATTTTATAATCCTTTACAATTTCCTTCTGACATGATATTTACTCTGTAGATTTATTTCAATACCCAAAGATATGGGAGCATTTAACTGTGGAGCCTTTGTCGCTGGGATAGTGAGGGTACTTACCACATTGATTAATTAATTTACAATATTTTAGGGCAGAAGCTCTAATAGCTTGTTTTTTCCATCTTGAAGGGAGTACTCGACAATGCAGATTTTCCAGCTGTAGTCACAGCTCATTTCGTACCCGTTGATGGGCAACAACGACCAAGAACAACCATTCTGGTTAAATTTGCTGAAGAGGTATTTCTGACTACACAATCTTGTTTTCATGTAGCATATCATTGTTGATCGCCTATGATAACGGTATGTGTACTGGGTACGCATTCATCCTTCTAGCTTGGTGTATTTCCACATACATCACTGGTTACGACTCCAGCTAAAAAAATTTTAAAGTTGTAGTTAAGTTTCATTAAGTATTTTAACCTTCTGATGTGAATGATGTGAAAATGAACAATTATTTTCTACTATAAGGAGTCTATCTTACTAAAAGTCCTCTGTTTCAACTTTAATGGTAAAGAACGAGACAAATCCATAGATGTACTTGCATATGGCCGATACTAGTATCCAGTTTACTTTCATATTTGTGCATAAATAACAAACCAACCTAATTCATTGCCGGTTGCTCTTCAGCTTTCTAAAATATTTCTCAAATTCTTCAATTTTCTTGCTTTTCAGGTGCGACGGAGAGAAGCAAGATTAGGCTGATGAAGCTTCTCGATTCCGATATCATCATTCCATTTTTCGATCTAATGAATTACCCGAGAAAATGTGTCAAATATTAGCTATTGGCTTGCAGTTTTCTCCTATAAACTCTATCTATGAGGTTTTTTTTCTTCTCTTGTTTTTCCCGCAATGTTGGCATGAAGCATGATATGAGGATGAGATGATTGCTGAACACTGAGTTGTGAAATTCTTGGGGGCGTTTCAATGAAATGAATTGATTGAGATGGAGGAATTTGATTTGATACAGATTGAAAATATATGTCGATGATTTCAAATATCTAAGTGATACCTTAGGTTGCATTTGAATTGGATTATTTAGATTGGAGAAATGAGAACGAATGGCTATGGGATTCTGAATGTTTATCGTTTTTGGAACATAGACCATTTCATGATGGGCTAATTGGTTAACTGCAGTCAATCTGCAACAGATATATTAACTGTGATCAGTTTAAATCATGCTTTAATTTACCCATTTTTCGCTTGAAAAACCAAGGTCCAAGAGTACATCGACAATGTGAAATAAGTCAGTAGGAGTTCTAAACAACCTCACTCCAGTGGCAAGAATACCGCAATCTGCTCCATTTCTGGCAACCAATATAGGATCAATGTTATGTTATGAGCCCGACGGGACCGTTTATGTACCATAAATCACATTATAAAAATTTCATGATTTCAGAATCATTAAACATCTCTAACATATGTAGGCACAGCTTCATTTGTAAGAAGGGATTATATACAAAAGGCCATGATATTTTTATTCAAATTATTGTATGATTTGAGTCAAATGTCGAATGTAATAAGGACTCGTGGAAACCAATTTGTACCAAACAAATAGTGCCCGAGTCAAGTGAAAATAACCATCTCGCGTGGTAGTTTCTTGCCTGCCTCCTTGTGTTCCGGTGCTCACAAAGAACCCGGCAGGAACACCGGCGAGCTTCTGCTCCCTCCAAAACACCCCAATCGAGTCGAAAAACACCTTCATCTGCCCCTGCCATTCTCCCGTATCTCGTCGGTAACCCGAACAAAAACCCATTCGCCTCGACCAATTCCTCTGCCGAAATCACCGGGATTTCATCATTTTTCGGTGGCACTTTCATTCAGGGTTCGCCGGAACGGGAACGGTGAGCGCCATTCTTCGACTATTTAGCGGCGATGCGGAACGGAACAGCTGAGCGGAACGGAAATATGTGCAAGCTTTCAAGTGATTTTCGAAATTGGTATGCAGTTAGAAAGAGAGAACGCAATAACAATGTGGCCAAAAAAAAAAACTATCTGAATGATGCAGGTAAGACTAAGGGACATGTTGTTTGGTTGAAAAACACCTTCTCGAGGCAACCATTTGGTGAAAAGACGAAGGGACGCACGCACAGCTTCGTAGCGCAGATTTCCAGAAAGGCTCGCGCATATGCGCGCGAAGAAAACAGCAAGTCGCGTGCGTGTGCGCGGATTCTGGGCCCGCATATGGGCGGCTTCTTCTGTAAAATGCTCTCACATGCGTGCTGGCTTCTGTTTTTCGGGGGTATGTGCTTGTCAACAAAATTATTTTCAAATAAATTTTGTCCAAAAAGATTAATACGGTCAAAAAACCTCAGCACACCACACCGCGCCGAGCCGAGCAAGGCTGGCGCACGTGTGTTTAATTCACCGAGACCTAGCCTAGCAGCGTGTCCCCCCTTCCAAAAACTTCGGTACCTCTTTGGGCCCAAACTCATAACACAAACTTTGAGTTATTAAGGAAAACCAAACTTGGCTTATTTTCCAACGTCAGACAACTCTCACTCCCTTTTTTATTGACCCATTTTCATTTATCCAACACACATATTTTATTTTTTTAGTATGATGTAATTTATATTTAAATTTTTTTACCAATTTTTTGAATTTATTAATTTTTTTATACAAGCGTTCCGCAACATAACATTGGAACTGGAACAGTAGTTGCCGTTCCAAGCACCGCAACCGTTCCGGCGAACCATGCTTTCATTTGATCCACAAAGCTTGTGGTTCCCAAGTCAAGTTGACATTCTTGATGTGATCATTATCAAGAAAAGCAAAATCGGCCATTAATGAAGTGAATTACTTGAAGAAAATAGATGAATGTTTCTCGCTTGTAAAATCTTGTTGATTGTTCCGATTAAAGTAACAAGTGCAGAACAAAGTTATTCAAAGTTAAAACTCATCAAAACTTTTATCTGATGAACCATGGCACAAAAAAAATTTAATTAATTGATTATGTTATCAATTGAGAAAGAAATTATTGAACAACTTGATTATACATACTTATTAGTACTTTCATCTCTAAAATTATAAGGAGAGTTATTTTTTAATGATTATTTTGAGTATGCTTGATCTTTTTATTCGTTTATTTTTTTACATTATCTTTAATGTAATGATTTAATTTTAAAAAAAAATTGTTATGGAACTAAAAGAATATGAACACATATAATGATCAATGGGGCTTTTTTAAAAGTTAGACTCAAACTCAAAAATTGTTAAAATCGACTCTTCTATCAACAGAACCAAAAATGAAAAAAAAAAGTAATTTACAAGATTACAAATAAAAATTTATCGTTAACAAACCGAAATAGGGAAAAAAAATGAAAATTACATCACAAAAAATTTAATTTTCCTCAATCAAAATTTTTGTGGCTTCATTTTTAAATCTGGAAGTGTCTAATGACGATGATAGAAGCGTCTACAAAATTACAAAGCTTCCTGTATAACTTGATATCATGGCGTCGTTGATAATTCTTTGCAGAGACATTACAAAATTCTCACTGCTCGTACCCAACTTTGAGCATGATAAATATATTGTCTCTAAGCTTTCTGAGTGTGTGTGTGTATATATTTGCTATAACTTCACCACCGAACTTAAATTGGTATGGATCCAAAAAGGCTTTACAAAATAATAGAAATATGGAACGATGGACTTACGGATTTATCATAAATTTAAAACTTTTGTGTCAGATAAGTCACAAGTGATCCAATTATTCGACACATGTTTTAGCAATTATGCGCGGGACTTTGCAGAACTTTTATGATAAAACTTGAAATCTAATATTATGTTAAGATTGGAACTTGAACCTAACTCAATCCCAAACGCTAGCTCAAGATGAGAGGATTGTCCAAGTTCACATATACAACTCTAAAAGATTTTATCTAATCGATGTAAGACAACTAACAATTGTTCTTTTTCAAAATAAAGAAAACAAAATCTTATTTTATTATATATATTCAATTCGATCTCGAATTCGAACTCGAAAACTATTGGATTGCAAGTACTGTGGCTAGTCAGTTACTTCACTAGTACTAGTCAGGCAACTAAACTCATGTAATGTTTGGTTGTAAGGACAAAAGTAAAGACCCATTGAGATAATGAAAAAAAAATTGGTGGAGATGAAAGAAAATGAAGTTTGTGGATGAAAATGATTCGAAGGTTGCTTTCATCTCACACAAACGTAGCTTTTCAAATCTGTGGCTGCGAACGATCTCTAAAAAATCTCCTGACTTTTCATGTTGCGTTGATAGATTTGGAGTATTAATTATTATTATATATCATATTTTATATTCCAGCTGTAGTTTTGTAGACCAAACCAACCATTGTCATTAGCCCAAATCCTTTATAAACCGCTCGTTCACTTGTGCGGACCCCTTTTCTCGTCACTCGACTTTTGTTGCTCATGGATAATATCTCAACGATTGTGGCATATGCGTCTTTGGTGAGACGGTCTCACGAATCTTTATATGTGAGACGTGTCAATTCTACCGATATTCACAATAAAAAGTAATATTTTTAGCATAAAAAGTAATATTTTTCATGTATGACCCAAATAAGAGATCGGTCTCACAAAATACGATCTGTGAGACCGTTTCACACAAGTTTTTGTCCGATGTGTATGGATATTAACATAAACCAATTCATCTATTGGATTAAGAAAAATCGAAATAAGACACTTTGACGAGGTCATTTGCATTTACATCTCTCGTATTTTATGTATTTGATATTGATATCTTTTATCAATTGTAAAAGTTATAATATGACGATGAAGGTGAATGCCAATCAAATATATAGGAGAGATGCATACAAATCACAACTTTGACGGTTGTGAGTATTGACTAGTTAGATTTACTTGTAATTAGATTTGGATGTGATTAAAACAAACTTTTCCTTTGATAAAATAACTATTTTGGTGTGGTCACTTCAAAATTACAATTATCATACTTAATTTTTAATTAATTTACAAATTATTTATTTGATAAATTATCCAATAAAAATGAAAACAACATATTTTTAAATTAAATAGTTTTAAATAATTATGCTGAATAACTTGAAAACAATTTTTTTTAAAAAAATAAAAGAAGTCAGAGTTGAATAAAAATAATAATTATATAAACATGCAATTTGTGTATACGATCGCTATTATATATATCAAAATCCGACTAAAATTTAATGATGAAGTGGTTTCTAGGCGACTTCTGTTGCTGCTAAACATAAATAATTTATTAATATTATAAAAATTGATGGTGTGCCCTTTTGTAATAATTTTTATAATTAATATCATATGATCGTTTAAACTTAAACAAAATTGAAATACTTTTATAAGCCAGCAGACATAGATGGGCAATTGGTTGTCAGTTGTCAACCCTCCCCCTTTCCCCGATATTTTGTCCTGAACAAAAACTTGTGTGAGACGATCTCACGGATCATATTTGTGAGACGGATCTCTTATTTGGGTCATCCATGAAAAAGTATTACTTTTTATGCTAAGAGTATTACTTTTTATTGTGAATATGGGTAGGGTTGACTCGTCTCACAGATTAAGATCCGTGAGACGGTCTCACATGAGACTCACTCTTTATATGGTCTAACATGAGTCGTAACCCATATCCATGCACTGTCACTCATAGAATATCTCATCCCTGGAAAGTGGTTTTTTTCGCATCCCGGTCTCCCCCAACACTTGAACCCAAAAGTGGGAGGCGAAAGAAACCACTTGGTGGGATGAGATATTCTATGAGTTACGGTGCTTGGACATGAGCTTAACATCTTAACAAACTGTGATCAGTAGTGATGCATGAGTATGAGTCGAGGCCTATGTTAGTTCAGTCTAATGACACATGATCTTTACAACATGTGTTTGTATGTGTTTATATATAAACACGAGTAATCTTATATATGTGTCGCAGGCATGTACATTTGGTTTTTTTTTTATAATTATTTATCATAGGATTTTAAGTTTATATTTGAAAAATTGTATTAAATTTCGAAATTATTGTGTAGATAATGTGCTATTTTTTTTAAAAAAAAAAAAGAAATACGAAGCAATTAATACGTGTTGTAGTTTGAAAATTAATTTGTCTTTTAATAATAATAATATAATAAAATATAAATATGTGTACCATATGATTCCAGGTTTTTTTTAAAAAAATTAAATGATTAATTTTTTTGCTGCCCACATAAAAATGTCTGGCTCATGTTAGTAATTAGTAGATATAGAATATTATATAAATAAAATATAAATTCTTGTATGTGACATAAACCTGAGGGCAGTTTAGGAACATACTCCAAAATTCACACGCTTCAAGTCACATAATCATGTTACTGTGCACCGGCATGCTAGCATATAATAGCCCCCAACTCCGTTTTCATCGATCTCCGACGCACCCCACAGCCGTGCGTCTCCCGCCGCCGCACCTTGTTAGAACACCGACCATGTAACTCTTCCTATGAATCGATCTCTTGTAAGTATTATTCTTCGTGCACTATGAATTCTACTGCTTGTATCATCAATTAATGGCTTTGCGTGTTTGATATATTCTCTGTTTGACTTTATGTGTAGCACAGTGCTATAAACTGAAAAGATCGTTGAAATTTGTTAAATCGGTATAGAAGAAGAGTTGTATGAATTTGAAATGAGAACACTGTGCGACGTCTGTGAGAGTGCGGCGGCGATTCTATTCTGCTCGGCGGATGAGGCGGCGCTTTGTCGTGCTTGTGATGATAAGGTATTGCGCCTGTTATAGTTATTTCTCGGGTAAACTATTTTATTTTTGTGTCTTTGATTTGAAGATGGGAAATTGGGAGATTTGCAGTTGTTTCTGAAATACTTTCGAGATTTTTCTAAATTTGTGTTGGGATTGAAATTGTATGCTATTATCTATTTATCTACTCTACACTGAGATTATGATACTTCTTTGTTGAATTGCTTGATACGTGTTTGTGTATAATTCTATCTTAAATTCTTGTTTTGATTCATGAAATGTCAAACGCTGTACTGCATGCTTTTGTTTCATTGCCAATTTTGAGTTATGTGCTCATTTCTAATTTTAATATTGGACGATGGTATTGGTTTCTTTAGTTACTTCTCATGTTGGCCTTGGCTCTAGAGTGGAATAAAGTGCTTGTTTAAGCTGAGGCTCTCAATATAGTCAAATGTACTCCGATCGCCGGTAACAATATGGGGAGAAGATTGTATTTCGTTCTTTCTTGTGTTCATTGATCTATGTTAGTCCATATTATGAATTTGCTCATTGGATCTACCGTCTAAGTACTTGCAGTGTAAATATAAACTCGACTGAATTAAAGTGGCCCAAACCTATTGTGCTAACGTTGTCTGGCAGGTCCATATGTGTAACAAGCTTGCGAGCAGACATGTACGAGTTGGTCTTGCTGAGCCCAGTGAAGTCCCACGTTGTGACATATGTGAAAATGCACCTGGTATGCTGGTTCATATCTTTCTCTTTCCTCTTCATTTTTGAAAGGTGGCAACCTGTTTTGAAGAATACTTCCTGAGCCTCTGTATGTAGCTTTCTTCTATTGTGAGGTCGATGGAAGTTCCCTGTGTCTGCAATGCGATATGATTGTCCATGTCGGTGGTAAAAGAACCCATGAAAGATATCTCCTTCTGAGACAGAGAGCTGAGGTTTGTGGATGTAGTTGTGGACACTGGGTAAAATGCATCTGGCCCCTCTATTACATATTCAATATCTGCAAAAACTTTCTGCGGGAAAAAAGCGTAAAAGTTTTGATTTTAATGTTTCCGAAAACCCTATGTACTTTAATGATGTTTCTATTTACGCATTCTTTTGTTTCTCTTGCCCTGGATAACTCGAGCTTAGGTTTTTTTTAGCTAATTTGGAATATTACATGGGGCCAAATGCAATTCACCTAAAGATACTCGTTCTCTTTTTTGTGATAGTTGAACATGAGTAATGACATTTGGTTCTACGTCTATGTTCTTTGCAGTTTCCGGGGGATAAACTAGAAAGCTTAGACGAGTCAGGAGCGGTCAGAGGAAATATTGTTCAAGCTAAGAAAGAGCCTACTCATGTTTCTCCTAATCCTATAATGGTTAACATTGATTGTAATGGAAAAATGGAGAACAAATTGATTGATCTCAATGCCAGGCCTCAAAGGGTGCATGGAAGAGCTTCAACTATCCAGGTTTTATTTTTAACCGGAACCTTTATCGTGTCTCAGAAACTACACTTCAAGCAGCATGGTTTAATGACTCTAAAGTGTAGTGAAGTAATACGCAAATTATCTTCCTTTTCGATTTATTTCTCAGGAACAAGTGAATAATTTGTTTAACAATCACCATGAACCTGAAAATATTGTAGACGGATCATTCAAAAGGGAGCCTGAGAATAATAGAGGTATACTGAATGCAAAGTCAATCCGTATCAGTCATACTGTGATGCTTTATGAACCTTTTGCGAGATTGGTAATTTGAGTTCTTGTGAAAAAAACATTACCATGGAAACACGATCTTCATGTCTAATGTTAACTTCTGTGGCTAAAACAACACTTGATTTCTACTGTCCATTAATTCACAGAACACTTGTAAATGTTCTGCTTTTAGTATGTTTTGATAAATCTTTTTGTTAATTTGAAATTTCACTTCTTCTTCCCTTTTCGTGCTTCTACTATGTGCAGCTTGACGAACACTGTTTGAGGTGGAATTAGCGATGGAATCTAAACAATGGTCCCCGTGGCCATTTTTCATGGTTAAACATGTTGAAAACTGCGGTTAATATACTGGGAAACATTGTGAAGTGCATTTTCTGCAACTATTTGCATTCTGCAGTTACTGGTGTAGAAGTTTGTGCCATATTTATCTGCTGTAAATTAGAAGACCTTAGAAACATTACAGTTACCAATAAAGTTTCTCAGATAAATTATCTCATTTTTAAACATTGGTTTCTTGTTACTTTATCTTTACATTTGGGGTTTTCTATGGCAAATTGCTGGATATTGATTTACTGTTTAAAAAAGTGGAAAAATCTTTAGTTTATCTTGGACACTCAGACTCAACTGATGGCGATCACTGACAATGGACCCACCCAAAATGAAAAATATGTAAGCTCAGAACATTTATTTTATCGACTCATTCTCGTTTTTTTATCAATCTAAAGTTGCATTTAGATTAATGAACTCGAAGTTATGGATTTTAAATCCATAATAATAAATTCATTAGTTTATTTTGGTCGATCCATGTTGGAATGAATTTCAAATTCCATGTAATTATTTTTTGAATAATTGTTGTGGATCTCAAAATTCATCTCAATATGGTATTATTTGAAATATTTTGATCAAATATTTATCAAATCGAAAATTTTCAATCCAAACGACACACGGGAATTGAACTCAAGAATCTGACAAATACAGGTGCAAAAATTGATTTCATTCAAAAAACTGAACTGTGAATTAAAGTTATCTTAATAGATTAAGATATAAAAGTTTCAACTGAACTGAACGTGTCGTATGCGTGCCATCACTTTGAAAGGATACCAATTCTTCACGAGTACAAATTCTCACACACTTGCAAAAATACTCAAACTACAGTTTTGACCCAAAAGGAAAAATATCCACCATCCTTTTAATAGTCGAGCAAGCTAACTAATTCTCAAGAGCATAATTTTATAATAAACTAAACAAAAACATTTTCCCACGTCGATCTATAGACCATTTTCTTCGACAGTGCAGTATGCTTAGTAGCTATACCCCTTGACAAACATTCCTTGCTTGGCTTCCTCAGATTCCCCATCACCGGTGTATTTTCCGAGCTGAGCCAGAGAGTTAGCCTTTGCTCTCACGAGCAGAGCAGCCTGAGCTGCCTTCACATTCTCCGGGAGTCCTCCCCATGTCTTGAGGCATGTGTTTTGGAGGGCCCTGGCATAGGAGAACGACACATGCCAAGGGTTTGGAGCTTGGTTCATTGCATTCAAGTTCAAGGTTGCTTCTACCTCAGATTGCCCACCTGACAAAAACTGCCCAAGATATCGAAACAAGAAACACATTAGCTCGATAAGCTCAAAGAACATATTTTTGAGTCGGACGCTATCTAATTACACCCCATACAATAGTATAGAATGAGTGCCTGTCGTTAAACAGTTACAAGCTTTTTTAGTGACACCAAATCAAATCTTTATAGAACAAGGGGTGTTGTAGGATAACCAAATGGGGAAGGGAATCAATGCATTATACCATGCAAAACATAAACCATAATCGATACGAGCTTGAATACTTGCCATGATTCCAGGGACGGAAGGGGGGATTCTCTTGCGGAGGAGCTTAAGAGTGTAGTCTGCAACTTTCTCAGGTGTGGCCCTGTCTTTGCATTCAGCACCAGGAGTAACCATGCTTGGTTTAAGGAGGATTCCCTCAAACGTAACATTGTTCTCTGCTAAGTAGAAAAACACCTCTGCCCAAACTTTAAGTGCAACCTCAAAAGTCCTCTCAATTCCATGTTCTCCATCTAGCAAGATTTCTGGCTCCACTATTGGGACCAATCCCGAATCCTAACAAGTTCGACCATCACAATCAAATAAACGTCAGTTTTCGTCACAAGTTTTTCTTGTAAAATATTCTAGCTCTAGAACCATCTCAAAGGTACCGCTCTTCCCGGTAACATCTTTGATGAGTTTGTCTTGATTTTCATGCTAATTAAATAATCTTTACACTGTTATGATCGTTGTTTGATGGTAATAGATAGCATTTTTTTAGTGTCAATCAACTGTGGTATATCATTTTTGATCGGTGGATCAGATACTGCCAATATATGTATTGATAAAATCCCGCAGTTGCGGCAAAACACAGGACAAGACAGGCAATTCATCCTCAATAAACACAGTGAGATATTCATATATGGATTTAGGAATAATTATGCATGTGAATTGAAAGCAAATCAGTTATTCTCGTGAGCCATGAATTTTAATTTCAAAATCCACTATGTATTCATGGTGAACCATATAGTGTGATACCTGAGATATAGCAGCATAACGTGCCAGGCCCCAGGCAGCCTCCTTCACAGCCAAGGCAGATGGACCATTGGGAATGCTCACAACAGTACGCCTGATTCAAGAAAACAGCGAGCTCAATACTTTTACATCACAAACACAAAAGGGGTTCATCCAAATTCATGTGATAATCGTACTCACCATTTGGCAAAACGAGCACCCTGCTGATAGTAAGCAGCAGAGCGAGAAGCAAGGCCGTCAAGACCTTGGCACCATGACTCGTCATTTGAACCAGCTAGCGGAACCAAACCCTGCCTCAGTCCAATCCTTTTGCTTATCAAGTTTCAAGAATCATTTATATGGATATTCATAAATTATATATGTAAAATTAAACTGCCAACCAGGAACAGGCATAATTTTACATGTCTTTAAGATTAGTCATCAAAACTTCATAGCTTCGCATGTTTTAGCTATCACCAAGATTCAAGAATCAGTTAAAAATCATGGATTCGTGAGTTTTTATTAGTTACCTTGTCAACTTTGATCCCAGGGACAATGTTCTGCTCGACAAGAACATCCACCATTTTCTTGCCATCGACTGTGGATTGGTATAGAGTCTCCTCGAAGAGGATGGCACCGGAGATGTATTGGCCTAGGCCAGGGGCGGAGAGAAGGAGGGTGCGGTAAGCTTGGCGGTTAGCCTCGGTGTTCTCTAGCCCGATTGATGCCAAACGCTTACCGCATGTGGCATTTGACTCATCCATGGCTAGGATTCCACGCCCTGGTGATGCAATAGTTTTCTACAACACCATAGTTTATGGACATTGTCAAAATTTCCCATTAGTTAAAATCCAAACCCATAGGCCATAAATAACAATAGCTCAGAGATAATAAGTCGATAATGAAATTATATCCCATTTGTCGAACTCGTATAATTGGTTTTCTTCACTTAAAAGCCATATTTTTTTATATAATAATAGTTTAGATATTCGATACATGTTATACAACTAGTTCCAAGCTAGGCCTCATCCCAAAGTTTGTTTTATTTTTTTTTAAATTGAAATTCGGTACGTACTGCGGTCTTGACGAGCTCATCAACATAAGAAGAAGCTCGAATAGTGAGAGGAGATGCGGAGGCGGCTCTCGGGTGGCACAACCGAACGGCCGAGGACGAAGACTGCCGCAGAAGGGGTTGGCCCTTAACAAATTCAGACTTGTCCCAGATTGGAGATGACTTAAGGAATGATGCAGAAGCCATTGCTACGTGTATTTTTCTTTTTGGTGTGAATGAATGTTTTTTGGTTAAATTTTTGTGGGACTATTTTGTGCTTATAAGAAGAAAAGCTAAGGCGAGCGTTTATTTAAAATCTTATCCCACTTTCACTCACTCTCTTTACCACACACAAATACTACTATGTAAGAGGGTGTGTTGTGCCAAAAGATGTCTACTTTGAGGTTGTTATCGATGAACCAATCACGGGTTTCCACGTGGATGATATATTTCGTCTATTTTATTTCATTTTATTTTTTGGTATGTGGTCGAAATTGATGGAATAATTATAGCCTTGAAAATATCAAGAACAATAGATGGGTTACTTGATTTAATAAAATCTAGTTCTTTTTACATATTTTATTTATGCTTGTAGTTTTAGACAAGAGAATGAGTCTTGTTGCACCATATGACTTGTAGGGAGTTTATTGAAAACATTGAATTCGGAATACGGTAAGTAGGTCCGGATGAACTATTATATGTAGTTATCCACATCTAATATATCGTTTATTATCTTATTCCACGAGACAAATAATGACAAATGAAATCAAATAATAAATATAAAATGTAAATTTATTTATTTGAGAAGATCTATCATCTATTATTAGTTAAATCACTCCAAAAAAGAATCAATTATACTTATCTGCCACCTCTTCATGAAATAAATCATACAGCTATTTGGACAAATTTGTTGATAGTGTTAGCATAATGGGCTTGTATTATCAACTTAAACAACACTTTGGGCCAAAAGAAAAGCAATAAAATCCAAAGTGACAACAATACTCCTAAACTTTACAGGCCCATTTATATAGGTCCAACAAGTTGGAAGCCCGTTTTGCATAAAAACAAATTTAGCTTTTAATTTTATTAATTATTAATATTGATATTAATTGTGTAATCTTACGATATATTCATCCTGTTCCTTCCCAGCTCTCTCCAAAAACCTCCGTCAAAGATTTCTGTGCACATAGGGTTCTGAGAGAAAAGGGAGGACTGGATTCCCATGGAGGAAGATGATGACGTTTTATGGAACTTGAAAAGATCCCAGGAATCGGATTTGGAGAGGGACACTTTTGAAACTGGTGATGCAAAAAATGCCGAGGAATGAGGGTTTCTGACGGAATCGGGTGATTGGAATTTGAGTGTTGTTGGGGAACGAAATGGAATGGTTTTTTCAGAGGCGGTGGCTGATGAATTTGGAGAAATGGCTGGTTTGGAGAATGATGCGGCTGTAGAGACCCAGGTGGTGATGGCGGTTGTAACGGTGGAAGGTAACAGAGAAGTGATTATTTCTGATGTTGAAGACTCTCATCTGAAAAGAAAACCCGACGAAGGATCTGGGCTAGTGGATGATGCCAAGGTGGCATCGGCGGTGCCTGATGCAGGGAATGCGGTGCTGTTTTATGAGCCGCAAGTAGATGCAAGAGAGGATGAGAATTTTCGATGGATTTTAAACTTTAAATGGTAGCAGAGGAAGAATTTATGATCATAGCTAATTCAGTCGAGGCGGTTGATGATGCAGATGAAGCACCGACATTTTCTGAGTTGCCAAGAGGTGATGAATTGCTGGCAGCTAGTGATGGAATGGAGTTTCTAAACGATAGAGCCGAGCTGGTGACGGAGAGTGTGATACTGTGATCAGCGAGGAAGAGAAGGTTGAAGAAGTGGGAGCTCAGGTTTATTTGGCGGACAGTGGGAAATTCGAAAATGATTTGGAGGTGGTGGGTGATGATGATGGCGAGGAGAAGGGTTACTTTATAGAAACTATTTAGAAGCTGGGATAGCTGAGAAATCCTCTGGCATTGAAGAGGAAAAAGTTGATCTCTTTATAACTAAGGAGACAGACACCCATCACTGAGGTTATTATACATTTTTTGTTACATGTGGTTTTAAATCCCTGGCCTGTCAGAATTGTCGAAACATTTCTTGTGGTTGAATCATCTTATGCCACAGATATTTCCATCTTGTGAATCACTTGACTAATAAAGTGTATCCAATCACACCATGCAATTTTTTTGTACTTGTTATGTGTAATAGATTGATCTTTCTTTATTCTTGCCTTTTGTAGGTCTGAGATTTGTTTTGCTATAGCATTGAGGAGATGAAATTCAAATGTTACAAATATTGAAGTTTATCAAGATGCGAGGTATAGTTTCTCTGATTCATGAAATCATAGTAAAAGAATCATTCTATTCCAGTATTGATGATTATATATGTGGTTTGACCACCACTGTTTAGTCTAAGCATGTTGATTTCACAACTAGCTATGTTACTTGGGTAAATGAGATGCTATCCTCGACCATTCTTGAGCGACTTTCAGACTCAGAGAATATGTGGAGAACTTGCAGATTTTGAAGATCCCTGAAGACCGTCAGAAAGGAAATTCCAGAAATACATTCTGATCCGAAGATGGATCCAAGTTATGAATCCGATGGCAGCAACCATGAAACTGAAGGTAGTAGACGAGGTTTTCCTCATAATCTTTTTGTATAGTTGGTAAAGTTTATAATATATATTATATCAGTTGTCTAATCCTAACATTATTTCGTACATTGATTTGTTTTCTGCAGATCATTTCTGGAGATCTAGAGGTTCTGCTGTCAGCAGGAGAGTGAAAGACCCGATCTATCCTGAAGGCCATGATCCTGTAAAAGATACTCGGCGTTCGCCAGTAAAAATTTCCCCAAAAAATTTGGAATTGAGTAGAAGCGTGTCTGGTGATGATTTTTCTGCCAATGCTCCCGCTCCCTGTGGTGGTGACATGGTAATTGAAGATAGTTGCAATTCAGAAACTGACCTAGAGCTACCGAAATCCAACAATACGTCTTCTGATAGGAAGACGAATGCTGCATCCGAGCGGATTCGCTTTCTGGAGTTGAGCATCTCTTTCGGCTGGAGTTGCGGAAATCACTATCAAGGTTAATAAAAAATGGATATGGCACTATCAGGATCCTTCAGGAAAAGTTCGAGGACCTTTTTCCGTGGCAAGATTGCCAAAATGGAATAATGCTGGTCACTTCCCATCTGATTTAAGGATTTGGAGAACCACAGAGAAGCAAGATCACTCAATACCTGTATCTAATGCTTTGGTTGGTAAATTTCAGAAAGAGTTGCCAGCTGTTGACAATATGATTCCCCCAACTGACCCGACTGACTTCCTTAAACCCTGACCAATTGATGCGTGCTGTTGATCAAAATTCCAGATCTCCCACTAAATTTGTACTGAAAAACGGACTGGGAATGCTGTTACAAACATTTCATCTCCTATCCCTGCACTGGGTAATGAAGGTTGGACCAGAGGAGAAGGTGATCTTCCCTCTGGAGTTAAGGGAGTAGTTCTATCTCCTACTGCAGTTTTTCCAGACATTGAGCCTCATTCCGCTGTTCATTGAAGCGCTAATTTTAACCCAACACTGCCTATGCCTCAACAGGGAATACTGGTGGGATCAGCAGATTCTCTGCATCTTCAGGCAACCATTTAAAGTGAACCACATGCTGTACAGATGAATCGCCATCCTTCCACCATGGTCCAGTCAGTTCAGTAGGTTTCTAGTCAGAGTCCTCTAGCTGAAACTCAGGGTTGGGGTAGCACTGCACAATCTGGGCAGCCCCAGGAATATGGTTGGACTGCACCAAACATTCAGGTTTCTACTCGAGTTTCTCTGATCAAAGTACTACAGCTGGGCCTCAATCGGAATTTTGGAGACCTAATCAGGGCAGTCAACCGAACGTTTAGGCTCATGCTAACACCAAATGTAAGTTGCGGAATTCCGCCGGCAGAGAACAATACTCCCTTGGGGGTGACACCTGAAATTTGTAACACTGGGTGGGGCATGAAGCAGGGCAACCCAGACATGAGATTGGGGAATCCTAAAGTCGGAAATACAAACACAAACAGGGGACATCCTGTGCAAGCGCCACCCAGAGGGAATGCAAATTCCAGTTGGGTTGCTCCCACCACAAATGCAGGAGCTAACACTCAGGGTCCCATGGCCGGAAATGTTAATTCTGGTTGGACTCTGACCCCAGGTTGGGTGGTCCACCAGTTGAAGGGCCCGTTTCCTAGAACAGGTGGGGCCCAGCTGGATCTCTACCTCCTGTGCAAGTTTCAGATCAAGAAACTTCAAACCAAGGATGGGGTGCACTACAAGGGAACCATGGTGCATGGGGTGGCGACCAAAATCACAATGAAGGGCAGTTTTCAGGCCAAATGAATGGTTAGTGTCGAGATTCTGTTTTTGGTGGTGGTAGGCCTTGGAACAGGCAGGCAACATTCGGTGGAGGACGGGGAGGTAATCAATATTTTGACAGGCGAGACGTCTTGTGTCCATACAATGCGCATTGTGATTATCGTCACATCTGACATAAACATCTTAAGCTTATGGTACGTGCATGATTTTTGAATAGTTTTTTCAAATTTAGCTCAAGTCTTTACCATAGCCACCATAGGTCTTTTGTAACTCGAAACGATTTGCAGTTCATATGACTGCTTTCTTGACATGCAATCATTCCCTAAAACATGTGCTCTTCTTTTACATCTCTCCTCTTTTTGCCGTCCCCCCACCACCCCAAAAAAAAAAAAAGATACAGAAACAAAGAACACTTAGCTTGTGGTTTGACAAACTCCTATTTGTATATGTAACCAAAATAAATGAGAAGTAAGAGACACGTTAGTTAATCAAGCCCAGTCTAGTTTGATACAACTCAATATCTGCTTAGACACATTAAAGCTTTAGGAATTCTATGCGAACGAGTTTCAAATACCAGCATGTCTGCAACAGAGTTACTTTTCAATGAATGTGTAGTGAAAAAAAGAGATGACGGACCAACTCACAAATTCCAAGAATAATGCGCTCCTATGAATTCACTGAGGTTCTATTTAGAGAAAAAGATATGAATTCAACGTTGGAAATCAATTTCGATTTCGATTTTAATTGATTTTATATGAGATAGATTCGAAATTCACTAAAATTGTATTTAGATCGATGAATTTCAAATTAATAGATTTTAAATATATTCAAATATATTTTTGTAGTTCTAGAAAAAAAAAAAAGACTATAAACTTCAAATCCACTGTTTTTATTTATTTAGTCTTTCGTGTTAATTATGAAGAATTTCAAAATAATCTAATAATTGAGGTATTTGAAATTCATTTTACATTGTATAATTAATGTGTAATTAAGTAAAATACAGATTTAAGATTTCATGTATAATTTCATTGTTCACAAAAAATAATAAAACTATAATCGAAATAATTTCAATATTAAAAAAAAAAAACAACGAAGTGAAATTTTATCCCAACAAACCTCACAGCTTTACTATATAAACATAACGTATTTCCTGACGCATCCGGGCAGCACCTTCCAAAATCATATCACTTGCACTACCTTTGGCACTGCCATTCACATAATTTAAGGATATGTTTGGTAGCCATGATAAAAGAATGATTATTAAATAATCATCCCTTATCTCATGTTTGGTTCATTTTTAATTTAACATGGAGGCCCTTGATTATGATTGAAAGCCCTCACTATTTATGTTATTTGTGTGATTAAATATCCTTCATCAAAGGTGTGATAATGTATAATTTTTGAATAGTGATAATGATAAGATTGTATATTAACCATAATACCCTTGAATTGTTTTCTTCAATATAATATGAAAATTAAAATTAGTGAAAANAATCATTTTAAAGAAAATAAATTGTAATGCAAATCTATTTTAAATTAAATTTTTATAAATTTCTAATCTAGTTAATTAATTTTTTTATGAAAATAAATATTTATTAAATTCTAATTTATTTTGTTTAATAAATATAAATTATAATTATAACTATTTAATTATCTATCAAATTATTTTAAGAATATTTATAATTATTTTAAACAAACAATAATATTGTAATTATTTCTAGACTTTATTTAACTTTAACATTCAAAATATTATTGTTATTTTAAATATTAAAGTAAATGCATATTTACAAATTTATTTTTAATAAATATATTTAAATTAATTTTAATAAATATAAATTATAATTATAAATATTTAATTATCTATCAAATTATTTTAAGAATATATATTTAACTAACAATTGGGGCATTTTGGTCATTACAATAAAATTTACAAAATTAATCAATCATTTTAAAATAATACCAAACACCATGTTATTTATCTCACCATACTATTAATCCATATCTCTCATTTTTTAATCACTCTAATTACTAATCATTTACTTATCCCATCACACGTATCAAACGGAGCCTAAGTATACAAAAAAAGATTTAGTCCGACGACGGCCACTTCCAGAAAAGCCAAAGTAATTATGACACAACATTAAAAATTAATTATCTCTAATTTGATATCATTAACTTAAAACCTATCCTTAACTTTCCCCCGATAACAAATCTCCTCCCCACTCTTTCGCCATTATTAAGTATCTTTAGGCGTGTAACTTCAACTTTATTACAAGTCCACGGAGCATGTGATGGCAAAAAGTGAGATTTTATTATCGGGGAAAATCCATAAGCCGCAGAATCCATCATACTAAATCATTAAAAATTTGTCAGAAAAACTTAAACGGAATCATATCTGAATCTATAATCCTGAATTCTTTATAACGTGTCTTGATCTTCCAGATCTACGCGCTCTTACCTTGTGAGAATCATTTAGATTTTTATTCTGAACTATTTTATTAACGAGGAAGGGAATAGAGGACGTGATCTGAGGACCATGACCCATTCTGATATTTCTGTTTTAACATATCATAAAAACAGAAATTACACTTATGTATTTACACATTAAAGACCCACAATCTATTAGATACATTAAAACCCAATAACCCGAAACCTTAGTTGATCACTTTAATTGGACTTAACTTAATATATAACATACAACTCATAATTATTCACATATAAGCTCATATAAATAAAATTAACCCAGTATTTATTTGATTACATTAAAGTAAAAATTCTCCCAGTCTTTTATGTTAAATAACTTGATATGAAGAAGATACTATTATTATTATGTAATTATTTTTAAATAATTTATGGTAATTAATTAACCCCAAAAAAAATAGAAATGTAGCCGTTTTCACCCCTCCTACATCCCATGCTTCAGTGCAACTTTATACGCCACACCACCAATAATTGATCCAATTTTTATTTTTTTTTGGGCACTTGCCATATAGTTAATTCAATTTGCCACAAACAGTTGAACCACCCCAACCCCCCCCCACCTTATCTCCCCCCCCCCCCCCCCCCACCCCCCAAAAAAAAAAAATTAAATAAAAACACTTAATTTAAAATAAAAAATATTAAAAATATAAAAAAAAAAAAAAAAAAAAAGAGTATATATATTGCATCCCATTATTAAATCTTGAAAGGTCATTTCATTCCACGAGAGAAATAGTTGTTCCGACTCATCGCCCACTGGAAAAGATTTGAAACAGTGCATTGCACGCCATTGACATGTGCCTAGTTGTTGGTCTTATGATATTATTATGTATTTTCCATGTTATGTCGAAAATTCGTAGTTATTTTTCTTTAATCTTCGATGATATCATGAATCAAGGCATTCGTAAAATTTCTTCAAAATGAAAAACGGGCTAGAAGAGGTGTAGGAAGTTGCCTGAATGAAACTTATCCAATGTTTAAGTCGAAAAATAAATAAAAATATCACAAAAACTCTTATGAGACGGTCTTACGGATCAATTTCGTAGGTCGAATCTCTTATTTGGGTCATCCGTGAAAAAGTATGATTTTTTATACTAAAAGTATTACTTTTTATTGTGAATATCGGTAGAATTGACTTGTCTCACAGATAAAGATTCGTGAGACCGACAAAAAATAGAGACCACTCTAAAAATATATGACCATATGTTTGATTTTTTATTTTTTTATTTTTGTTAAGTAGATTGACTTGATTGATGTATTTATTTTAGATTCTTTTCTANAAAAAAAAAAAAAAAAAAAAAAAAAAAAAAAAAAAAAAAAACAAGTGGAGAAGACCACACAAGTCTGAACAATAGTGGGCTCCAACCCACCACCACATGGCAAGATGGGCTCGGGGGCCCACGATAATTTGTATTAGTTGTCCTTTCAAATTTTTCTAACAAAAGTTTGTTCAACCACTTTGGAATTTTCAACTCGCTCCAAAGGACTTTTCAAAGTAAATACAATATACCAAAATTAGCCGCATACATTTGACAATCTAATTAATTTATTGAAAAAATATCTAATTATTTATTATAATCGAAATTTAAATTTATTTTATTATATATATTTTTTAAAATTAGAAATATTGAGAATTATGGTGTTAGTCAACTCCATCATTAAAACATTAAATGGTGGTTATATTAGATATTATCCTCTTAAATTCAAATTTGATTTTCCTTCAAAAAAAAAAATTCAAATTTGATTTTAAAAAACCAACGACTATTTTGTAATGTTTGACTTCAATTTTTGTGTTCTGATTTTTTTTTTAAAGAAAATATTTTATTGTATGTTTATATAATAATAACTATATATATTCATGAAACTTTGATAGTATGTTTATATATAATTAGTTATCCAAATAAGTAAATAATTATTACGGTTTTTTTTTAAAAAATAATTATTAATGTTTTCCGTAAAACCAAATTTGACAACAATTCTTATTACATAGAAAATTCAATAAAAAATATCACAAAATAATAACAAAATTTCAAGATATAATTCTTGTTTGTTTTTATTATATTTTTAGTATTATTTTTTAATTATATTATATTAGAAACTGCAAATGAATGAGCTACAGCAAAAAAATATATATATGTAAAATTAAATAAAAACCTAAAGTCATAAATCCACCTAAATAATTCAATTCTAAGCCTAGAGGCCTACCTACCATACGACCTTCCACGCCAAAATTGTTCGTTTGGACCACCACCGGTTTACCCCGAAACCGGTTCAAAATTAAAACTAATCTACCCGTCAAACATTCGCTATCACTTCCTGTTCCGCCGCCGCGGCATGCGCATCCTTTCTCCGCCGCATCTCCAAAACTTTCCGGTGACTGTTGGAGTGTATGTCCAACGAGAAAGTCGGGCTGCAGGCGGGCCTATACTCTGGAAAAAGCCTGCCAGACTTGAACCGGACACCACAAGCATTGCAAAGCGTTTTCGGGCCTAATGGGCCGGCTCGCCACTGAGGAGTCTTCTGCACCAGACAGTGTGTACACCGCCGGCCGGTAACGAAGCCCCCGGCGGTCTCCTTTTTAATCTTCTGCTTCTTCACAGGCGGTTTTTCCACGGATGAGGACAACTCCAAGTCATGAACCGGGTTCGTGAACACAAAAAGAGGCATGGTTGTTGAACCGGAAGAGCAGGACGATACAGAAGACGACTCGTCGGAGCTAAGCGCCGGAGAGGCCAGGGACCAGGGCCGCCCGTTCTCCTTGGACCGTTTGCTCCTCGGCTTCCTAGACACATCCGTCGGGAAACACGGGTTCCTGGTTTTCGGAACCGATTTGCTCAGATGGTCCACCCGGTTCGCCACCCTGGCAGCTTGGGTTTTCGCCATGAAACTCCCGGCGGGGGATACCAGTGAGAGCCCAGGTGCAGAATCATCCACGAATTGCGACAACCACTCCAGGTTCTCCAAATCTTCAACCTGCAACAACAAAATTTCAAACATAGAGTTTTAAAAAAAAGTCCTTTCTTTTTTCTCAATACACCAACATATATCTAAATATACATGATGAAGTTTGACTAATTACCGGAAGAGAAATTTCGCCGGCGGAAAAGCTATCAAACTCGCCGGCGCCGGAAAAAATGGAGGAAAATTCATTGGAATTCGTCTCCTGCGAGGCTTTTTCCTCATCTTCTTCCATAAAAAAACATCCCTCCTGCAGCTCTTTCTCGGAGAAATCAAGGTTAAGGAGGTCCTCAAAGGGGAAATCATCGGACACAACGGTGTTGATAGCAGCCAAACGCCACACATCATCGACCTGGGAACTGTTCTTCACACCCATTTGAGAGAGGAAACTCGACTTCAAAGCTCTTGCTTCAATGCACTCCATACCAAAATCAACCAACAAGCAAAATCAAAGAAAATATTATTCTCTTCCAGATAAAGAAAAAGAGGAAGAATATGAAGCTGAACAGATGGGATATGGTATTTAATTGTGCATTAACTGAGTTAATTTATGTGTGGGGTGGGGTGGGGTGGGGGTGGGGTGAATCACGAGATTTTTCATGCGTGGTCTGTCCGGCTGACCAGTATTAGTAATTTGCATGGAAAGAAATGGACAAAGTGGGCGTTGTTTGAGAAAGTTTCTTCGACATTGACTGGTAAACGTGCGATGCCTTGCCTTAACCGCGTTTCTCGTCTTAATTGTCATTACCAACCTTTATTACGTTATTCACTTTTTAGTATTATTATTGTTTTTATTAAATATATTTTTATGTAAAAATATAAATTTATAATTAATTAAAANAATATTTTTATTTATGCTATTTATCTAATCAAATAGATCAAAAGTGGAAAATGATTTCAATAACATACATGTTCTTCAGGTAAAATAAAGATAAAGATATGCATGATTTCCGGAATAAAACATGTTTTAAATTAAAAGCCAAAAAATTAAGTGTGTTCTTGGAAGAAATATTCGAAAATAAATTTTTATTGATGAATTAATTTAAAATGTTATTAACAAGTAGCATTTGGTTTCTATGTGTATAAATTTTTAAAATAAATAAAATTGATACATGATGTTTGGCAAAAACTTGTGTGAGACGGTCTCACGGGTCGTATTTTGTGAGATTGATCTCTTATTTGGGTCATCCATGAAAAAACATTACTTTTTATGCTAAGAGTATTACTTTTTATTGTGAATATCGTTGGATTGACCCGTCTCATAGATGAAGATTCGTGAGACCGTCTCACAAGAGACCTACTCTTGATGTTTAATGAAAACCATTAGTCAATAATCCACAAATAATTTATAATTTTTTTGCTGATGTTGTAACCTATTGAGTATATATTTCCAGAAATACTCTTGTTAAAAAAATGAAATTGAAAATAAAATTTGAAATTTTCCGATTTTGTTTTGTACAAATTTAATTTTTAATGAAGTAAAAGAAGTAAGAATTGGGATAATAATGACATAAAAAAAATTTAGAAACACGAGGGAATTCATAGCGCCGCCCCCTTTTGGTGGTTTCTGAAATTCTACACGCTTTCACTGAATTGTTTGGCTGCCATCAAATTGAATTCGTTTAATTTTGTTGATAAATCATTTAGCAGTCAAATTCACACATCATATATGTGTGTGTGTGTGAAAACAAGAATTGTTTAGAAAATAAATTTGTTTAGAAAACAATAATAGAGATTATATTTTTTCAAGAGGAGTGTCAATTATAAAAAGTAGATCTCTTGTGAGACGGTCTCATGAATCTTTATATGTGAGACGGGTCAACCCTACCGATATTCATAATAAAAAGTAATACTCTTAGCATAAAAAGTAATATTTTTTCATGAATGACTCAAATAAGATATTCGTCTCTGTAAGACCGTCTCACACAAGTTTTTGCCAATTATATATAAATAAATATTTTCATATGTATATAATATAATGAGTGGGTCTCACGTGAGACCGTCTCACGGATCTTAATCTTTGAGACGGGTCAACCCTATCAATATTTACAATAAAAAGTAATACTATTACCATAAAAAGTAATATTTTTTCATGGATGACCCAAATAAGAGATCCGTCTCACAAATACAATCCGTGAAACCGTCTCACACAAATTTTTGTCTAATATAATTTTACGCTCTAATTTTATTCTATATAATGAATTCGAACTCACGTTCCGTTCGGGAAGAAACGAGATTCATGTTGTGAGATGATGTGTAACTAAATAAATTTGTTTCTCACACGCTGTCGTAGCGCGTGACATAAAAGATGCCGGCTTCGGTCACGCGCGATGCGCTGGTGCTTGCTGGCCGCAACATTTTGCACACGATCACTTACCTAATCTCGTTTATATTAAATAAATATTTTCTTTGAAAATTTCCCAATTTTTAGAAGTTTTTTTAAAAAAATATATAAACATTAAAGGTTAAGTGTATGTTCGATTTTATTTTTTCCAATAGAATAAAATCATATAATTTTGTCCGATAAATTTGATTGTCAATGATTTGTGTAGAATTTCCATATATAACTCTCATGGATTTTATTCAATCTATGTGTGACAACTAACACACCAACTCACGTCGATGAAAAAATATATGAAACGTGAAGTTTACAAATTATCCAACTTTGGGCAAAATGAGTGGTCCAACTATATGATCCCTCCAACACATAATGGCAGAATTTGAACTATGATATCATGTTAAGATTGAGATTTGGATCGCAACGAAAATTTGCTTCTAGAAATGTATCTTCTCTCCTTGCCTTTTCCTGAATCTTGGAACTAATTTCGATATCACACCTTGAAAATATGCTAGCGAACAACATGAATTTGCATATTTGACACTACCATGAGTTCGGCCGGTGCGGTGCTATCGTCGCCGATGTAGTGGGAATAATGGCAGGGACCAATCACTAAATATTTTTAAAACTTTAGAGACAAACTTTATTTAATTGAACTACTTAGAGGCTAAAAGTACTTTAGTAAGAATATATAAGGACTAAAAGAGTATTTTTGAATGCAACAGAATAATGTTTCCGTAAATCAATCACGGTTTGCCAATCGTATCTTCGTCACTAAAAACAAAAGATTTACGTAAAAAAAAAAAACACTATTTTCCATACGATCATTTCATCAAATTCATAATAATATTTTTTTTAATGGTGTAAGAACTCGTATCGTTATCTTTCAATGTATGTTGGGTAAACTTTTGATTAAATACAAGAGTCTACAAACTTTTTTGGTCAAATAAAACGCACTAAACAAGTCGTCCCAAAATATATTGACGGAAGAAATCTAATTCATCACTGATCACATACATGTCTATTTCATTAAGTCGGAAAACTTTTTAGAAACATATAATTTTATTATTATAATAATAATAATTTGGCGAACATGTTATGGGATCTAGAACTCGACACCTGTTTTAATTTTAGGAAACTTGATGCCACTCGCAGCCGGCAGGAGGCCTGTGGTTCCAATTCGTAATATTCGTGTATAATATGTAGAAAACAAAAATTTGTGTGAGACGGATATCTTTATTTGGGTCATTCATGAAAAAGTATTACTTTTTATGCTAAGAGTATTACTTTTTATTGTGAATATCATTAGGGTTGACCCGTCTCACAGATAAAAATTCGTGAAACCGTCTCACAAAAAACATACTCTATGTAAAAACAGAAAAACGAAATGTAATTAGAACACACATGACAGTAAGTCTTATGCAGCTGATAATTATTTTTTTAAAGCATTTAACATTTATTTATTTGTTTTATATCGTTAATATCATGATTAAATATAAATCAACTAATCCAATCAGTTGACCAACATTTTATCCTACAAGTGTACTGTTTAATTATTTAATAATAATAATAATAATAATGAATAAATATATGGTGAGACGGGTCAACTTTTCTTATATTTATAATAAAAAATATATTTTTGATATAAAAGTAATATTTTTCATAAATGATATAAGAAAATATCCGTTTTACAAAATTGACACATGATATCGTCGTAATAATAAGAAGATTTTGTTGGTTTAGGTTTGACTAAGGGCTGGGCAAATGGTTTTTAAGAAACTAGGAGACAAATAAAAAGTCTTAAATCTAGCTAGTTAGGCCAAACTCCAAATCTATTACCATTTGATACTTGATTTTGCCTCCGACCGAACATCTTCTTCGAGTTAGGACTGGTGTCAGCTACATTGCTGTGCCGGAATTAAAACAGTGCTCTAGATTTTTATCAACTGTATTACTTAACATGGACGACGAGTATAAAAACATTCTCGTATATACATCGAAAAATACAAGAAAAAGGTAACAAAAGGTAACGAAATATAAGTATGATTAATCGTTTGTCAACCAATTGCCTGCATTATTTTTGATGGAATTGCATTAAATTAGGCTTTGAGATTGAAAAAGTCTAGAGGTCATTTAATTTCACAATATCAATATAAGTGATATCATTTGAAAAAGTAAACTAAAAATATTCTAGTAAAATGTATAGTATTTTGGTGAAATATAATTTTTTTTTGGTTATGTCGTTTAAAAAACTCTTATAAGGTTGTTTTACGATTCAATTTTGTGAGACGGATCTCCTATTCGATCAGACTCATGAAAAAGTATTATTTTTTATGTCAAAACTATTGCTTTTAACTACCGATATGGATTGTGTTAACCGTTCTTACAAATATAAATTTGTGAAACCGTATCACAAAAAAACTTAACTTTTAAAATAAAAATAAAGACGAAATGGTTCGTTTTGGGCAAAGAAATTGATATATTTTAACGAAGTCATCATATACCTTGGTTAAAATAACATAATTAAACTAGTATTCTTCAAGAACAGATCGAACAATCAAGGGAATCCTAACATGATGGAATCCATCATCCCACACCAAACTTCCAAACGAGTAGACTCCTTGAACGCTCAAATTGGACCAAAATGTCACCTTAAACTTGATCTTCTTCACTGTTGAACAAAACTTAAGAATCCCAGGTTCCACTATCACATGTGTACCAGGAGGAGCCTTGATCCTAGCAACGTAAACTGACGAAACGGAACCCACATTCGTCACGGTTCTTGATACAGTGACACCCCTTTTCAGCTCAGGAATGGTGACAGAAGGCAGATTAAAGTTCGCCAGGAAGCTCGTCGTTTTCGGGCAAGCAGTTTTGGTTCTGGTAAATGGGGTGATTGATGAGGCATTATAGCCCATGGCACATAGGAATCGAGTGTAGTCACCCGTGTCTGTGTCAAATATTAGACCGGGATCGATGGCTTTGTTGGGATCGATATGGCCACCACCATAATCGAAGGGGTCAGCTTGTTTGTATGGAGATCCTTCTGCAACCGCTGGCTGGCCATATTCGTCAGTTGACAAGGCTGCATACATGTGAAGAAAAATGGAAAAATCACCTAAGTTGATTCAAGAATGAGTAAAGAAAGAACTAGAAAAATGCATGTAAAGGGAAATGTTAATCCCTACTGAAACATTCATATTAGTCTCAAAGGTCTAAATTACTGACCTTTTCGTGTAAGAAAAAGGGCAAAATAAACAAGGACATGACAATTTAACCATTAAATCATCATATGGCCTAAACATAACAATCGAAGTAGCAATATTTCCTTTACCTGTTGTGATGAGGGCAGACTTAATTGCAGCAGGACTCCACTTAGGATGGATGGTTTTAATAAGAGCCACAATGGCAGTTACATGGGGGCAGGCCATGGAAGTTCCCGATTCGAATTTGAAGTGAAACGGAGAAAGTTTGTTTTTCTTGATGTCATCATATGGTTGAGCTGCTTGAGCAGCAGACCACGAGGCGAGAATGTTAACTCCAGGAGCAGCAATATCAGGCTGTGGGATATTTAGACTTCGACCTTAAAATATATGTCGCATATATTTGTACAAAAAGTTGAAATGAGACCTTTTTTGGTTACCTTAAGCACAGACGGGGAGAGAGAACTTGGCCCTCTAGAAGAAAAGAGTGCAACATTAGGGGACACCTGCTGCCCTACTGCTGTCTTTGGAGCATTATATTTTATAACAGGATTTCTGTTTCAAGATTGAAAATCTTCTCTTATTTGTGAACACGAGGATTAAAGAGCCTTCGAAAATAAGGTTTTTACCTAGTTGATGCTATGTAGGAGAGTATGGAAGTTCCTATTGTGAAGTCCACTTGGGCACAAGGAACTTCCAAGCACAGGCTCACATCTTTAGTCAGAAACCTTGCAAAAACGATTCCGACGCCCTCGACTTCATGTACAGAACTTTCAGCAGTGGAAACAAACCTTTGGCTTCGTGATTCAAAACAAAGAATGACTTTTCCCTTGGCTAGAGTTGCATTCAACGATCCAGAAGCGCAACTTCTGTTATCAATTTGATACATGCAACTCATTTTTTCTTTTTTGGAAGACGTGCAACTCAATTTGAAAATACTTTACCTTGCATCATCTTCATCAGCACCGGTTGCTGCGATGTCTTCTCCATACACAATAGGATAGAACTTGTCAAGATCCTTGCTTATGAACAAAGATTGACCCTGTATAAAAGTGCAAGGACTTAGCCCTTTTGGAACAATTAAAAGCTTATAAAAACAATACAGATTGTCGTAATGGTAAAACTCGAATGTTTTGAATTATAGTACATGTTTCCGCTCCGCTAGTTTCTTCAAGTTCATATAATTGTCACTCATGACAACAGGTAAATCTATAAACTAGTGGAATAAGTACCACAAATGTTTGATTATTTCCGATGGTTAATGCTACTGGAAAAGCTCTATCAATGGTGCTTGCAGCAACTGTTATCATCCACGGAGCAGTATTCACAACCGTCTCAGGAAATGGACCGCTATTTCCACCCGAGCAGATGACAGGAATCCCACTAGCCACAGCATGGAATGAGCCTACAGACACAACGTCGTTAAAGTAACTCGAAAGGGGTGGCATTAAACCCAATGACATCGAAATAACATCCACTCCATCGTGTATTGCATCGTCCAGTGCAGCAAGAAGATCAGCCGAGCTGCATCCACCCGTCGCCCAACACACTTTGTACATAGCCAACCGAGCAGATGGGGCACCCCCTCTAGCCATCCCATGTCCTAATCCCAAAAAACTCACGTTTTTAACCAAAGAACCAGCTGCAATGGATGACGTGTGTGTCCCATGGCCTGATGCATCTCGAGGGGACATAAACTCCGTGCCATTTTCTGTTATCAGCTCTCCTAATTCGGCCTTGTAACCTTTAACATACCAACGGGCACCGATGATTTTCCTGTGAATAGACACCATATTTCAAATTCCAATCTTCATTGAGTCATGATAGCAATGTGAATCCCTTTATCTATTTTAGACAAAAGGTTTACCCGTTGCATTTCGAATTATCAAACTCTTCTCCAACCTGGCATTTGCCTTTCCAACGTGATGGAACTGGTTCCATTTCATCGTCTTTAAAGCTTTCTGACTCAGGCCATATTCCTGCTCTAAAGTAACTGACGAATCAAACTTATATTTACAATACACTTCACAAGATTTTACTTGTTCGTTCTTACCAGAATCAAGAACACCAATGATAGAGCCACTCCCTGACCGAGATTTTACTAGAATCCCACCATTTAAATGATTTACGTGCAGAAAATCCCAACTTCGAGTCGTGTGCAGATGAAGAATACTGTTAGGAATGACACTAACAACACCAGGCAAACCTGAAATTCACGAGTTACGTAATGGTAGTCAAAGAAGTAAAAAAGACATTGAAGTACTGCACAATTATTTAAACTATAAATCCCAAAACCTGCAATAGTTTTGGCCTGGGATGGACTCAAGACTGCAGCAAATCCAGAGAATCCATGTTTGTAGCTGTACAAAATTGATTCACTTGCAGCTTCTTTGCTACAAAAAGTTAACATGAAATGATTCTATTGATTTCAAACTTTTCTGGAAAATCAAATGCAACATAGCGTCGAGCTGCAACGTAATTCAACACTGTGAAGAAGTAGAAAAGAACAAAGTTAGTTGGAAACTAAAAAATGGACTGAATAGGATTATATATACCTTTCGAGAATGCCTGAGAGAAGCTCATGGTGAGAATTTTCAACAAGATGAGGCTCATCCTGCTGCCTGTCTCCCATATAAACAATGTGAACCTACACATATATAACCAAGGAAATTCTCAATCTTCGAGCTCGAATTACGACATTGTCGTCCACCAAAATTGACATGATGCCTATACCTATGCCTATGCCTATGTTAGCAACCAATTCATACCCATAACCATTTATTTGTACAATTTTTTTGGGCAGATTCCATGTTCAAAACCCACATTTTTTAAACCAATAGTATCTTAGGCATCATAGAAAAAAAATTAATTTTTTCTCAAGAAACAGGAACTCACATTGCTGGAAACTGCACCTTCGGCAGCAAAGCAACAAAGTTGGTAGGTGACAAAGAAAAGAACGACACAAACCCAATGAAAAGCCATATTCATGAACTCAGCACTAACTTGAAGCGAAGCATTTAAATACACCTACTGCCCAACTAGCTAGCTGTGGAAAATCTCGGTTGTTCCATTTGAACTTAGTGGTGATAACTGTTGCTAAACAGGATCTCCCATTTGTCTCGCAACCAGTAATGTCAACACATTTCACACTATCAAAGTACGTGAAGTTGAGTAAGCCGGTCACTACTCAAATTTAAAAATAAATAAAATTATATATATATAATTACAAATAAAACCTATCTGTACATATATCTTTTTTGTGTAATAAGCAATTGAAACACGATATTTAGATTGTTGTATGATTTAAAAGAGTGAAGTTGAATTATTGATACAAGTCATAGTTTTTAATAGAGCGGTAAAAGTTCAATAAGTCCTATGATACATATACGATGGTGTGTGTATTTGCTCTGGTGTTAGTAGAACTATCAAAGTGTCATGTTTGAACTATTGTATGATTTAAAAAAATGAAATTACACCGTTACTGCAACTTGTAGTTTTTGATAAACCAACAAACGCTCGATCAATACAGATGTAGTGAAAGTAAAAGCTTGCAAACTAAGCAAGTAGCGTTGGGACATCAATGAGAGTGGGTTGGCCATTACTGAGAAGAGAGAAGACCGCCTAAAGTTAGTGACTTCATGTTTTCCGTGGAACGAAAATGGGATTTCAGTTGGAGTGGAGATGGTGATGTCACTTCCACTAACTTAGTGCATGAGTTAATTTTTTCTTTACTTTATTTATTTTTTAAATTTTGATTTTTGATATTTAATTAATGCTTTATGAAGACACTTTGATCGACTTCCACTGTTTCTTCTAAAGTGAAAAATAGCCAAATGTTACTTTCTATGAAGATCTTGTAATATCTTGGATAATTATTGGCTTTATTTATGCCACTTTTGAAATGTTTCTAATTATCATATTTAAGATAGAGTAGGTCTTCAGCAAGTCAATTTGTGACTTGAGTTTTATTGATTTTATATAAAAATAATATTTATTATAATAATATTTTACGATTTTATCCAATTATGACATTTATTTTATATGTACACTCATGCAAGTTTCACAGATAAAGTCCTTGAATTATAAGTATCATGAGGTCCATGAGTTTAGTGGATCATGAAATTTGTTAGGAAATGTATTGTATATTTTAAATTCGTTCTTAGTCGATTCAGTTGCCTAAAACGAGGATAAAAGTCGCTCAAGTTTGAGACTAATATATATTATATAAACATCGTGTTTCATTGGGCATGAAGATATCTATTTATATAGATGGATGCTCATTTGATGAGACACTGAAAAATCATCCATCGGATTTTCCCATTGGTTATCATTTATCGAGTGGAATAATATGCGGTTATGGTTGTAAATCATTAGTCCTTAGACCTGCCGTAACATGGAGGTTACGTATTAGCATGCACTTTGATCCATTTATCGACTCTATTGAGGGTCATCAGGTGGTGATGTTTGGTGTACTTTCAAATACGTACGTGCCAATGTATTGTAGTTAGATATTCACATCTTACTCACGGGTGTGGATATCTTATGTGATTTGATGAGTTAATAGTGCAATGAATCTCTGGCCAGATTAAGACATGTGCATCATGGAAAGGTATTTCCTTAGTTGCACATATTATGATACCATTATTGCTCAAAGATAGATCACATCATTATCGAATTCATTTGCAACTCTCGATGTACCAATGATTACAGATTCGATCGGGATATATGAGTTGAAGGGACTATACTGCCGCGATGTAATCGTGGAAGTGGAAGTGGAAGTGGAAGTGGCCGTGAAATTTTTCCCGTGAAAAATTGGTGTTGGCCGCTTTTCTTGAGGATAGAGGGTGGACAAAACTTTCTCTACCAAAACCTCTGTGTAAAACTTTTATTATTTCATATAATTTTTAATAAAATATTTATAGACTTTGATTCCTGGTCACATCATGACTCCTTCTCCTATTAAGCTTTATACTCATAATATCATTAGGATTTCTATTTAAATTAATTAATTAAAATTCTAATATTTTATATATCATGCAAAGTCAGCTTTTTTTATATATTCATATGTACATGTATAGACATATATGTAAAATTCGATAACCAATTATTTAATTTTTTAATCAATTGTTAATCAATTCTAGACATTTCTAGAATATTCAATGAGAATCATATACATATAGTAATCACTACTACTAATATTATTATTTAATTATTTTATTCTAAATTAACTAAATAAACAATTATGAACCCATATCAGAAAGTGCCGATGTACCGAATGTACAAATCTTGTTAATATAATGAAAATTAAAAATTTCGAATATCAAAATTTCTTCTGATCCATTTTTGGCAGATGCCAATTTTGTGAATTTCTTCATCAAAACAAACAGTTTCACTCTCCTTACTTAGTTACAGTCGAGCTAACTTCCACAACTTCAAATACATGGAATCTACTTATAAAATTTGATCTCCATCAAATTACAGTCGTCAAATTCAACTCCTTGAACTTGACTATCTCAATGAGAATACAAAATCCGATACTTGTGTGACCCTCAATGGTTTAGGGTTACAGCTAGCTATTGGTTCCCAACTTCATGTGATTCAGAATAACATTTATTCTTATTCAGACTTACCCTAATTAGTCTCATTCTTTTCATGAACACATTGATCAAGAATTTCATTACTCAACTTTGATTGCCACCATCAGATCATAAATAGAGCGTCCAGTAGAATTGCCCCATGATCCCCTAGGTATCACTGATAATGCTTGCAAAAACCTTAAGTTATGGTTAGCGTACAGTAAATGAAGAGAGTACAACTGTCAAATTTAGTGAAAGAGTCCACAAAAATGACAACTGCAAAAATTTGGAACAGTGAAAATTTTTTACCTTCAAAATTTTCGATTTTCATTATATGAACGAGATTTGTACCATACATCGATGATTAGATGTCTGATCGTCGATCGAGATTGTAATAAGTTCATAATTACTTAATTGATGAATTTAGAATATACTAATTTAATAATAATTGAGCAGTCATGATTACTATATAAGATTCTAATAAAATATTCAAGAAATAGTCTAAAATTATTTAATTGATTAAGTAATTAAAATCATATATTATCAATAGTTGATAATCCTTTAATTATTCCATAGATTTTCAAGAATAAAAATACAACATGAGATTTTTAAATAATAGAAATATAGAATCTCGATTCAAGGATAATTATGGATGGATTGAAATGTTGTGTTTATTAAATACAAATTATCAAAATTTGATAATCTCGAACCGATTTGGTGTCCAATATTCTTAAACACAAATGTAAATCAAATCTAAACACCATATGAATTGTTTAAATCATACAACACTGAAAAATGTTTTTACCGTCAAAACAAACAAAAAATCAAACTTTTGCTACGTTTTGAATACGATAAAACAATACTCCAACTATTTATACGATACTACTAATATTATGTAAAAAAAAACCTATACATTCATCTCACAAACAAATTACAAACGCATACATTTAAAAATTTACACACTATCAAAACCAACTATAAATATTTTATATTTATATCATTTTTTTAGTCTAAATATTAATTTCATTCTAAAAATAATTATTCATAATAAACCAACTTTACAAGTGCATAGAATTACTGGTAACTATAAATTTTATTCTTTGGATCAAGCAATATAAGATGTATTTCTTAGAAAAATGTGAAGTTCTAACTCGTTAAGAGGAATATTATTTATCCAAGTGTTCAAAAACAAAAAATCTGAAGTTAGTTATGACGTAAATAATAATTTCCACGTAATTATTATTTTCGGGTCTCTGCCCTTTTGAGGTTACTTTCATTTAAGTTTGTGATAAAAATGGAAAGAAACGGTAGGTAGCAGTCTTTTGCTTTAATAAATATATAAATGTGCGTGTCTTTTTTCATCATTTTTATTGGACTACAGTTTCGATATCCTTCACAAAAGAAAGAAATAAAAAGGATCAATTTATACTTAGCTATAATAATTTATTAGTGATTACTCATTTCAGCATAGAGTAGGTCTTATGTGAGACCGTCTCACGGATCTTAATCTGTGAGACGGGTCAACCCTACCCATATTCACAATAAAAAGTAATACTCTTTCATGGATGACCCAAATAAGCGATCCGTCTCACAAATACGACCCGTGAGACCGTCTCACACAAGTTTTTGCCTTCAGCATAATATGTATTTGGAGAAGTTAAGACGAGCTTAGTGTAAGTGAATTACGATTTTCTCAAATTATAAACATATTATATTTTAACGTAAAAAAATTTCATAAAAGCAAATTTTAGTAATATATTTG
Source organism: Primulina huaijiensis (assembly GCF_012295235.1). Lineage (NCBI taxonomy): Eukaryota > Viridiplantae > Streptophyta > Magnoliopsida > Lamiales > Gesneriaceae > Primulina > Primulina huaijiensis. The sequence goes on from NC_133316.1 coordinate 2,570,033, forward strand.
ATACCCCATGGATGGGCCCACTACCCTTTGTTCATCCCTAGCCCAAATGGAAGATAGGCCCATCAAGGACCCATGTATTCTCCTATAAATATCATGTTTGAGTGTTTTCATTCATTATACTGTTTTCAGCAGCACTCTTAGCTGCTCTCCCCTCATATCATCAGTCTCTGACTTAAGTTTCGGAGGGGCTACGTCGCGACACCCTCCTGGCCTTCTTCTAACGGTCTTCTTCGTGATTTCAGGCTCAGATCAAATTTGAAGCCTGTGTCTGGACTAATGACATTTGCTGAAATCGGACCCTAAATTTTCCGTAAGTATCACTTGGCGCCGTCTGTGGGAACTTGAGTTGAGACGTAGAGATGGCAGGCATGAGAGGGAGTAGAAGAATTAACTCAGCATCATCGCGTCTTTAGATGGGACCCGAATAACCTCATCTTGAGACGAGACAGGAACCACCTCGTCATGAGGCAGGAGCTGAACAACCCCTTCACGAGACAAGGGCCGAGCAACCCCGTCCCAGTGAGAATGTGGGGAACTTGACCCTTGAAAAGTTGGGCCAATTTATCTCTCGGACAGTGGATGAGGTCATGAAAAAGAACCAAGAGTCTATGTTTGCTGAGGAACATGCCACTTGCCAGGAGCGAGAGGAAAATGATGAGGGCCACCAGAGTATGGTTGAAGAGACACAGCCCCTCCCAAACGAGGGGAATATGGAAATGGGAGAGAGAAGAAAATACGGATGTTGAGGCAGCAGTTGGGAAGCAGAGTGCCAGCACCCAAGAGAGGAAGTCCTTTTTCACTTGTCATTTTGGAAGAAGGGCTTCCTCCAAGTTTTCGACAATCAAATGTGAGAGAGTACAATGGACGTACTGACCCAGAAAAAAATTTGGAAAGGTTTGAGAACACATCTCTGTTGCATCAGTATTCAGATGGAGTTAAGTGTAAGGTATTTCTGGGCACGTTGGTGAGGTCAAACCAGCAATGGTTTAACACCTTGCAACCCAACTCTCTACAATCTTTCGAGGATTTTTCCCCTGCTTTCTTGCACAGATTCGCTAGCAGCAAGAGGCACCAAAGAAATTATTTTAGCTTGTTTGTGATGAAGCAGCAAGAAACTGAAACTCTGCGAGAATTTATCCGACGTTTCAATGATGCAGCGCTGGATATACCAGATGCTTCCCCTGACATCATGATAAGTGTCTTTACCCAAGGACTGAGGAGAGGGGATTCCTTTAAATCGTTGGTCAAGAAACCTCCATCAAGTTATGATGATCTGTTATCTCGGGCGAAAAAATATGTAAATCTAGAAGATGCCCAGCGGCATAAGAAGATGGAGCAACAGTCTGGGAGAAGTAGGGTTGAGGGAGCGGAAAAAAGAGGTAGGAAGAGAGGTTCGGGCGAGAGAGAGGGGGATAAAGTTAGGGGTAGAGGACAATTCTCACCTCATGTTCCTCTGGATATGAGTCGTGACAAGGTGATGGAGGTGAGGGAGCCCGAGGGGAGGTGGGAGAAGTCACAAAGGGTTGAGAGCAGTGCTAGATTGCTTTCGCGGGATAGACGAGAAAGATCCTCATCCGGGAGTCGACAGAGGTCTCGCTCGTCCCCTAGGCATGGCCAACACCCTCTGTTGATAAATCAGAGGATCGGGAATCAGAAAGGGGAAGGTCGAGGTCAATATGTCCCTCAGGAGCTCGTCGAACCGAGGATGAGAATGAATGAGGATAACCACCCTACGAGAGGAATGATTCATATGATCTCGGAAGTTCTACGGATGGAGACTCTAGGCAAGCTCGGAAGGCACATGGGAGAAGGTTGGAAAACTTTGAGATATCTAGGGGTGCAGACGCACCAAAAGAGCCCATCATCAGCTTTGAGCCGGAAGACCTCTGAGGCGTTGTGACTCCACATAACGATGCCTTGGTGGTTACGGCCACCATTGCCAATTATGATGTGGCGAGGATATCTATTGATAACGGAAGCTCCGTAAACGTCTTGTTCAAGAGCATGTTGGATCAAATGAAAGTGGAAGGATTTGAGTTTGAGCCGGTCTCTACCCAGTTGTATGGGTTTGCAGGACACACCATCCCACCTTTGAGTCGGATTGTTCTTCTCCTATCCTTGGGGGCTGATCCTCGGCGGGTAACAAAAATGATAGCCTTCACCGTGGTGGATACCCCGTCAGCATATAATGGAATTCTAGGATCGACAGCCGTGAAGGATTTTAGAGTCGTAGCTTCCACTTATTATCAGAAGCTTAAGTTTCCTATGGGAAAAGGAGTTGGAGTCTTGTGCGGGAACCAAAAAGTCGCGCGTCGGTGTTATGAAGGGGTAGTGAGGGAGGAGGGAAAAAGAACGCGTGTGGAGGTTAACATGATTAGGAAATGAAGAAGTTGGTGACTTGGTCCTGTTGAAGATACAAGAATAGTAGAGGGGAAAGTTGGACCCAGAGTGGGAGGTACTTTTCAGAGTGACTGAGAAATTTAATTCTCGAGCTTATTACATGGAGAATGCTCAAGGCAAGGCTTTAAAGAGGTTCTGGAATGCTTACCACTTTATGAAATATCATTCTGGATTTTATCGTTGATGTATTTCATAATTGAATCATCTCATGTAAACAGTTAGAACTCAATAAAATCAAGTTCTTCTTTTCAGTTCATAAATGTTGTTGTATTCTGAAAGTGAGAAAAATTTTATTTTCCTACTAAGGCATCGCCTAGTAGAGGAGCAGAGTGGAGTAGAGACATCTTTAAATTTTCCTACTAAGACATCGCTTAGTAGAGGAGCAAAGTCTAGTAGAGGAGCAGAGTGGAGTAGAGACATCTTTAAATTTTCCTACTAAGGCATCGCCTAGTAGAGGAGCAGAGTTGAGAAGAAGAAAAATAAAATTTTCCTACTAAGACATCATCTAGTAGAGGAGCAGAGTTGGGAATGAGAAAAATAAAATTTTTCTACTAAGACATCGCCTAGTAGAGGAGCAGAGTTGGGAAGGAGAAAATTAAAATTTTCCTACTAAGGCATCGCCTAGTAGAGGAGAAAAATAAAATTTTTCTACTAAGACATCGCCTAATAGAGGAGCAGAGTCGAGACAAAAAATTAAATTTACCTACTTGGGTTGCGCCTAGTAGAGGAGAAGAGTTGATGAGGAGAAATTAAATTTACCTACTTGGGCTGCGTCTAGTAGAGGAGAAGAGTTGATGTCAGAGTTTTATTTTCCTGCTAAGGCATCGCCTAGGAGAGGAGTCAGAAGGTGAGGAGGTTGAAGTTTGATTTTTCCTGCTAAGGCCCGGCTTAGCAGAGGAGTTACGAGATGATGAGGTAAAAGTTTTATTTTCTTACTAAGACCCGACTTAGTAGAGAAGTTACAAGATGATGATATGAGTTTTATTTTCCTGTTAAAGCATAGCCTATCAGAGAAGTTAGATGGTGAGAAGGTTGAAGTTTTATTTTTCCTGCTAAGGACTATTTTAGCAGAAGAGTCAAGGACACGGGGAAGTGAAAATTATTTTTCTTCAAAAGCTTAGTAGAATACCTTGAAGATGGGGTCGACGAGGGCATACCGTGTTAGAAAAATTTATTTGGTTTGTCGATAACGAATGATGTTTGCCGCTGCGAAAATTACGGGGATCGGAGGACGAGGCTTTGCAGGGCGAGCGCTCGACGTGCTAGGCGAGGGTGTGGTTGGGCGAGAGCTTGGCGCGCTAGGGTGACGGCGTGTAGGGGCGAGGGTGAGCACGGTCGGGCGAGGAGGCGAGAGCTCGACAGGGTGAGGGCGAGCACAGCCAGGCGAGAGCTCGGCAAAGGCGAGGGCGAGCACAGCAGGGCGAGGGGGCGAGAGCTCGGCAGGGGCGAGGGCGAGCACAGCCAGGCGAGGAGGCGAGAGCTCGGCAGGAGCGAGGCCGAGCGCTCGGGCGAAGGGTCTTGTGCACATTGTGCAGGCAAAGCGCGCGAGGGCGGCGATGGGCGAGGCTGCTATTGGCGCGGCGAGGGCAGGATTGTATGGCGAGGCGCTCGGGCGAGAGCGCCCAGGGCAAGGGACGAGTCGCCCGAGCGTGCAGGTGGCTTGGGCGAGGCGAGCGTGCAGGGCGCTGGGCGAGGCGATGGCGGGTGAAGGCAAGCAGGCGAGGGCGAGCGTGCAGGTAAGGGCGAGCGTGCGGGTAAGGGCAAGCGGGCAAGCGTGCGGGTAAGGGCGAGCAGACGAGGGCGTTGTTCCGGTGACAGGGCAGGGGTGCGTTCGGGAGAGTAGGGGAGGGCTCGCGTGGGGCGAGGCATGCGCAAGGGTGTATTCGAGCGAGTGGGCAAGGGCTCACGCAGGGCGGTGGCTCGGGCGAGGCTAGGGCGGCGTCTTCGGCAGGGTGAGGGCGTGCGCGAGGGTGTGGCGAGGTGGAGCCATGGCTTGCCAGGGTGACGGCGTGGTGATGATGAAGCGGCGCTAGGGTTAACGCGCAGGTGAGGCGCGGGCGGGGGAGAGCTGGTTAATGATTTGACGAGAAAATTCTGTATGGGTGAAGTAAGGAGAGAACCTATATTTGTAGGGAAAGCACAGACCAAATCTTTCCTTTTAAAGCAGGATTACGATGTGATTTGTTTCCAAATTTTTGGAGACTGACGAGCGACGAGGAGAAAATACACAACTCGCGCCCGTTGAACCGAGGACAACACAATTAATCGAACTTCGAACCTACGATTCAGTTCGACCCGAGAGGGGGAGACTGGTGATACCTTATGGATGGGCCCACTACCCTTGGCCCATCCCTGGCTCAAATGGAAGACATGCCCATCAAGGGCCCATGTATTCTCCTATAAATACCAGGTTTGAGTGTTTAATTCATTCATTCATTACACTATTTTCAGCAGCACCCTTAGCTGCTCTCCCCTCATATCCTCAGTCTCTGACTTGAGTTTCGGAGGGGCTACACCGAGACACCCTCCCGGCCCCCTTCTAACGGTCTTCTTCGTAATTTCAGGATCATAGCAAATTTGAAGCCTGCGTCTGGATTAGTGACACTTGCTGAAATCAGACCCTAAATTTTCCGTGAGTATCAATATTATATATATTATTATATTATATAACACGAGAACACCTCATACTAACTGAAAAGAATCGTGAATTAATTTTAGATTTGCCTAAAACATCATCATCTTATCAGCAATTATTTATCTTTATCTATGTCTTTGAATTATTAACTCGAACATAAAAAAAAAAAAAAAACTATTATAAAAATATTTTGTGACTTTTGTATTTTAATATGATCTCTAGAAGTCCACACAAATATTATTTAACATAAAAAATTTAATATGTATGTACGAATCTAGAAGTCCACACAAATATTATTTAACATAAAAAAATTAATATGTATGTACGCATCACATATACCACAGAATACTAATCTATTTAATCTATAAGTATAACTATTATATTCTAATAAAATATTTATTTATCTTTATTTGTAATTTTATATTTTTAATAAATAATCATATTACCAACATAAAAAATTATTACAAAAATCATGTAATTAAATTATTAATATCATTATTAAATTTTTATATAATTACTTTGTTAAACACACATGTACGTCATGAAAGATTTTTTAACCTCCTAATAATAATAAACATTAACAATAATATGGTTCGTTTAATTACACAATTTAGATGAGAATGACTTAATTTGATTGTCGAAACACAGTGAAAGGGACTTAATTGATTCAACGAAATATATATGATTAAAAATTTACCTCATGATTAGGGGTATAAATAAACCGACTCGTATTCAAGCTTATCGAATTCGAGTCGAACTCGAAGAAGTTTGAATTTTTTTCGAGCCGAACTCGAACTCAAATGATTTTGTTCGATAGTTCGCAAGCAGCTCATGAACCTTAATATTTTATTCATATAATATAATTTTATACTAAATAAATAAATTTCGAGTCTTTTGAGTACTTATTTTCGAACAATAATAGTTTGAAACGTTCGCGAACATGCTCGCCTGTTTCGAGCCAAATTCGAACTTAAACTTTAATTCGAACCGAATTCAAACCAATAATTTTAAAATTCTCGAACTTGAATAGAACTAATTCGAGCCTTCAAATTTTCGTCATATTCGGCCCACTTTGATTTGTTTACATCTCTAATCATGATACATACAAGACTAACTTTGACATTTGTTTTTCTTTAACAATCATTAGTCAAGAAAAAATATATTATCGTAAATTTATCAACACACAAGTATGTTTGAATCTTGTCCAAATCTTATCCAAATTCAAATTATCGTATAATCTCCCATTTTAAAATTATTATAATAAATTAAATTCATATAAAATTAATCTATAAAAAATTTATTTCACTCAATTTTTATATTTCTTATAAGAATTTTTTTTTAACATGCACGCATTGAGTGGAATGGATACTAGTTATTCATAAAGTCAACATGAATTTAAAAGTTTACTGCAACGTCAATGTGACATTTCACTTCATAGAACTCGAAGCCAAATGCCAAGATTAAATTCTAGCAAAGTCTTTTCATCTTTTTTTACGCCACCTCAAAATACGTAGTCAGTTGAATGCCGAGGATTAATCGAATTAACTGCACTTCCAATTTTTTTATTGCCACCAGTTCTTTGACAAAAGCATGTTTTACCACAATTTCACGCTTATTGCACGAACGCATGGCCTAAGTTGCTCCAAAGAAGAAAAATAAATGCATGAAGTATGCGATCAAAAACCGAGCTCTTAGCTGTCTAGACTAGTTAATTTGCCACCAAAAAGTTTTTTAAAAACATTCACAAGTCGAAATCGCAAAGGAAGGCGAAGAAGTACGTATGCGCATCAACTGGAAAATAAACAACTTTTTTCGATTGATATTATTTTTGGAGAGCTATGTTTAGTTTTAATATAAGTTTAATCGTCAGATTTATCAAAATAAAGACTACCGTCATTTCATTTAACAATTCATTCAATCGTTACCCTCAAAAAATACATATACTAATACATGGACATGGAAATTGCTTGAGATGACAAAAACGACACACTAAATACAAGATATATAATTCTCATCATTTGGATTTAAAGCAAACATATCTAATAGATTTCTCGGCTTATGTTAACATACATACCAGAAAGCAAAACACAGCAGAAACTTCAGCGACTCGCTAAGTTAGCACAAGGGATGAACTTCAAACATCATCCTGGTCTTTCTACAGCTACTTATTTATAACAAGAGATTCCTGCATTTTATGAAGAACGCCATGTGAATTGGAAACCATTTTCTATTGCAAATTGCAATGACTAAAAATTACTATATCTTGGATGGAAACACTTACAGACAGCAGTAGCTCGAGTTGCAGATAAGTATGATACAAGAATGGCCAGTGCGATAAAGATGATAACAAACTGCAAGAAATAAACATAACTAGAAATTTATAAGATGGGAGGAGTCTGTTTCGATTGAAACAGAAGAAAAAGGAATTTGATGCTAACCGTAGCAGTATTATATTGGGGCTTGCTCTGGATCACGTAAGATTTCCTGGTGCAAAAACAAGAAGCATTGTCTTAAGTCAACAATAAAATTCTGGAGAAAACAACTATAAAATTCTGGAAGATAAAAACTAAAAAGCTAAACAACCTTTCGTTTATGGTTCCCGAATCCCTGCATATTTTCAAGATCACTTCTAAGTTGTCTTTTGTCTTTCTAGCATTAGGATCATTGTCATCAATCTAGAAGTTTCAGAAAACAGCCCGTTTGTAATGTATGAAGGGAAACGATAATGCAGGCAAAGGAAAAAAATTCAACATTCAACAGTGTCATTAAATAATTTTAATTTCAAGACTTTTATCGGTTGTCTGTTATGTGTACGTATTTATGAACAAAAATTCCAAGGTGTAAACTGTGCATGAAAAGCTTATAGAATATGACAGATTAACTATGAACATAAAAATCTGAAATAGAAACTTGCTGATGAAATTTCGAATGTTTCAAAACCTTGATCTACTCAATTGGATGCAGAAATATTTGTAGGTAAATTAATTGATGCCAGTTTACAGTAAATTGTGCTTAAACTCTTGCCATGAAACCTGTTGCATGCCTCTAATCAGGAATGTTATACTCATATAGATGAAGTTTCTTACCTTAAATTTTAGCATACGAGAGAAATCATAAAAGGCTCCATACACATCTGGCATGGCCTTAGTTCGGTCAATAACTTTGGCAGTAAGACCTAGGGCAAGAACAGGAAAACAAAAAACATAGTATCTTTTGTTGAAAACAGAATTAAATGAAAACAGCACGGCATTTCAAGAAGTCTGGCAGAAATATAAAGTAAAGCCAAATGCAACCTGAACTTTGGTCAAGTTATTTCGTCATAAACAGCCACATTTGGATATAGCATAAATTCACGTATTGCACTTAAAGTTAAATTCTGTGTGGTTGGTTACCGACAAAACGGTCGATAATTTAGGAAGCTTTTCAGCTTGTGAGCTATTTTCAAGGTCAAGAACATTGAGAAGCAAAAGCAAGAGTGAAAAGACTGATCATTGGTGTAATAGCAGGCCAACACAAAACATTTTCAGGTATAGATTGATGTAAATATTTCGTGACCAAATAATTGATTTTGCCACTTTGCCTATTACATATGTACCTCCACTTGCAACAAATTCAGTTTCTCAATCTCATGAGTGTGTTACACAGACAAGAATGGAAACAAGAAATAAACACAAACCATGTTGTCGTGAAAGAAGATCAGATTGAGAGAAATCATCTTACCACGTCTCATTTTCACAACACCTCTGAATACTTGAATGTTGTTGTAGCACAAAGCAAGAGTCCCTATTGCCATTACCTGTGGATATTAATAAAGCCAACTCAAATGTACTTTCTGACATTTTACAACAGAAATTTGAATGCAAGCCAGAACCACTCATGGATGTCGTGATGACATTAGCCATGCAAGATATTCACAGGCAGTAATATTTTTTAATGTTCTAGACAACAGAACTACGGTTTAATTGAGAAAATATTTCAAATGATCCATTAACATGTATACCTGTGGAATTGCACAAAATCGGAAGATTGCTGGATCCCGCAAAGCAGACATGTACTTCAGGCAGTCTTCAACATGTGATAAAGCATTTGTGACCATGTCATTCAGGCACTCTACTGCCTTAACTGAATTGTCTTCATATTTTAAATCCTGGAGGAAATCCAAACAGCAGATACTGATTTGATTTTATTGAGTTACAATTAAATCCACAACTGTGAACAACTTAACTTCTGTAATGAATTTCAGTATTGAGATAAGGCATGAAGCAAGGAAAAAAATACCTCGAGTTTGTTAACATATTTATTCCAAATTTGGCGAGGCCAAAACATTCTTGATTTGGGAATCTCATTGATATCCTCCAGATAATCCCTGATAATATTTGTTTTCTACGCTTACCGCAAAGAAACAAGGCAAGTATCATGAGTTTCGAATGGGAGAGAAAAAGTAAAACATTGATTTTGCTAACAATACCTGAAGAAATAAACCCATTGAGTTCGAGAGAGCATCTGACGCAAGATCTTCTTTTCCTGAAGCATGGAAAAGCTTTGACAATCCTAATCCAACAAGTCCAGCCACATAGTGACAATATTCATCATAATCATCTACTGTTTCTACCTGGGAAGAGTAAAAAATTGTTATGAACTCAATTTGATGCTTGTCGTTCCATGCATAGGACTCCAGGATATTTCATATTTCTTATTTCGCCAATGGCAAAACAAAAGGCAATAAGTAGATACTACGGTTGCTAAGAGATCTAGAATTCATAAGCTGACATCTCTACTTCCTGATGAATAACAGTTTAGAACACGAGCAAAGCTTTTAAGTGACATTCTAGGTTCCATGACATCACTTCTTTGCTGATGAGTAACAGTTTTGAAAATGTTGTCGAGTACAGAAACAATCAAAGATAATATTAGTATATTCTAGATTCTTTTGAAGACTTGGCCAAACAACAAGTAACCCAAAATTACAAAGCACTAATACAACCAACACGAGCGTGAATAGCTACCTCCTTGCATATAAATTTTGCCATTCCTGCACCCATTCTCAAGGTAATATCCTCAATAGCCTCTTGATAACTGCAAAAGAGAACAAAATTTTTCATTCACAAAAAACATCATTTTACACATCGAACTAGTTGTGAACCAAAACAATTCAAGTTAACAATGCCAAGCATCAACAATCAGAAGTGTAGCATCACATAAGAAATGAAGCATGATTTTATGAGGAGATTGTGGAATTGAAAAAAATCGACCATCACCAGCAGAATTCAGATTATTTCCAATCTCTACAACTGGTGTGCAGAGTCCAGTTTCCTGGCTAATTTTAATTATTTTGCTTCCAGGTTCTCTCTCCACAATCTAGTTCAAATGTAATGCTCTACTCAATCTCGTCCACTAGTAGAAATATTGTTTGGAAAAGCATATAGTACTAACATTAATTTAGTTCCCTAGTTCAATTCATTGAATGCCAAATAAATTGTACACACATTTCAAGAAAACATAGATATACTACTACATGAGCAATGATGTCAGTAAAGAGGTTTACCTGCTTCCAAGCTCCAGGAAGGCCGTCGTTAGATGATGGAACTCATCCATGAGAACCTTGTAGTCCTTAGTCCCACCTGAAAGGTTATACAAGGATGGCTTAGAAATTTAATGAATCCAGTGGAGTATAGATAACAGAGAAGAAGATTCATCAGGATGTCCCTCATGTTCGAAATAATGAAGGTGACAAAAGCGATCGGCAGAAATAGAAGTGTCTATCAAAAAAACGAGACTCGGCATCATTTGAAGAGTAACCAACCCTTGCACGAGTAAGTTGAAAATGGTGGGAATTTATATAATACTTTTTGACTAGTCTGATGCTTCGTACTACTATAGCAGCAGCCAGAAAGAATACTGCTCACTCCTGCCCCATTAATTTTGATCATATCTCTTTCTCTACTTTGTCGTGATTAGGACACTCAATGTTTGATAAATGGTTCTATAGTCATTCTGATGAAGATTACAATAAAAGACAGAACTATTGTAGCATAAAGTGGGAGATTGGTACAAGAATGATGATATCTCATTCGACTTTAACATAATGATAACAGAAAAAAATCTAAGGTAAACAACAGGAATTATAGGTGTCCCATTTACCAATCAAAGCAGGTAATGTGTCCGTAGAAAAAATCCAAGCCTGCATTAGTTTACAATGTCAAGAATTATGACCAAAATGCCTTAGCAGGTGCTGTAAGTTGTAACGACTATATTCAGACCAAAAGCTCATTCTTTTAACAGCATACGGTTTACTTTAAGAAGGATAGTTGGTGAATGCCAGTATATCAAGTTTTTATTTCCTTCATTACTTCAGGACATGCTTGGATGAGGATGTGTAAAAGATGAATTGAGAGTCAGGATTTATAACAACGTTTGTCAAAGTGACAGACAAGAAAGTGAAGCCTCGTCAGATCTAACTATAGTATGTTTATATTAATAACAAAGAGCAAATACAAATTAAGATGATCCCAAACACTGTCCTTAAAGGAATGAAATAAGAGCCCATAATAGTAATAACATGAAGTAGATCAAATGCCAGAACTCGAAAACTCACATGAAAAATGCCATTCACGGTCATATATATGACGGTGAAAAGACATCAAAATCGGTACTTTAACCTCTGTTGCTATGCTCGTATCATCCTCTGTCATATTAATCAAATTAATCATTAAGGTGGTTATTTGGGAATCTAAAATTTAAAATGAAATATTTTACCAGCATTAGAATGAAAACTGTAAAAAAATATGCTACCAATAGGAAATCTTACCAACAGTATCAAGAGCTCGGAGAACCAAATAGAAGATGCATATCTGCAAAATTCCATGTTATTTGCTTGATTAGCCAATTGAATTCTAAAATAACTAGAGAATAAAACAAAACCAAAATACGAGCCCTTTCGTTATGATCACACTTCATTTAATCTAGTTGTTATATTTGTTACCAACTTGTTTCTTAGTGTTAATCAAGAACCAAATCTTTAGATGCTTCTACCTGGTATTAGCATCTGTCCATAGTTCAGTGACAGCCTATTATAGAAAATTTTTTTTCCTAATCAAGACATCACAAGTTAGCTCAATTCCTTTTAAAATTGAAAATTGATTGAGTATAACTTAAAATTTGATGAAGTTGGTTTTGGCGATGATTTGGGTTCTTTTTTGCCCACAATCCCCCAAGCATCGTATCCTCCTTAGATATTAATTTCATTCATATTTATACAGGTCTCGGCTTACATTATTGTTGGACAGGCTATTATAAAGTCTAACTTTTGGAAAATTTTGTTTTCAAGGCATTCACACAAAAATACAATGCTAAAGACTAAAAACTTAAGCAGAGCCTTCTCAACAAAAAATCTACAACGATATCAACACCTGGCAAAATTTCAACCAAAATAACGTAACAGGAAAAGACAAATAAACTGAACTTACTGCATCACGAAGATCGGTATCTAGCTGCTGAATAACGAGAGCAAAACTCCTCGAAACTTTGTGAAGCATAGAGTAGCAAAATCCCCAGTGCGGCTCCGACGGAATCTGCTTCTCCGCATTCCTAGCCGCCAACTTCAGCTTCACCAACGGATATAAATCGTCCGGATGCTGCAAAATTGCACGCAGACTCCCCATTTTTACCCCTGCTGCTGAACAACAATTTAAAACAAAAAAAAATCAAAATCAAATTCCAACCTCTCTACAAACCATATATCAATCCAAAAAACATATAACGAATGGACATCCTTCAATCCGATTCCAGATTTCGAAAATCAGGGTATCCAAATATGATTCCCAATCATTTTGCCCGAAACTTGAACCGAAAAAAACAGCATGGATTCAGAACAAAAAGATCTGAATTTCCAAGCAAGATCTTCAAGCAAAAATCACTCAAATTAAGTGCATTCCGTACCTTCGTCGGGTTTGAAAGCGGTCTGTTCTGGTAAATGCGAATCTTTAGAGAATTTATGGTTCGTGATGATCGAAAATAGGACGTAACAATGAAGCTATTGAAATTGCGAATTCGTCGGTCCATATATATTTGATATAATCAATGGCATTGATAGAATAAAGTTGGTAAAGGACCTCGCACTGCCTCATTTACTCACACACAAAAAAATGTCTACGTGGCCACTTTCAAAAAAACAAAATAAATAAATAAATAATCATTTTGTTTTTCCTATTATTTTTTTAAAAATTTTATATTTTTAAACAAATAATATGTGATATGATCTTACATATCTATATTTAAAAAAAAAAAAAAGATCGATTCGGCTTCATATTTAGAGTGAAATATAATAATTTTGACATAAAAAATAATATTTTTTTATAAATTGGGTTTTAGCTAACAAATTATAACATAATAGCATAAACTTATATCAAATAATTTTTATGAGACCATTTGGTCAATTTTGTGATATGTTTATCCTCCCTGACTAACTTATAAAAAATAATATTTTTTATGTTAAAAATATTACTTCTTATAATAATTATAGATCGAGTCGACCTGAACATCTTATAAATATAAATTCATAAGACCGTCTCACAACATACCAACTTTTTTTATATGTATTTTTGAACATTATTCAACTCAAATGTGAACCAAACAAAAAGCAGCACAATTCGTTTCCCACAAACAATTCGACGCCTTTTCAATTATCAATACCCACAAATTTTATGTCCACGCGGGCTTCACACATCGCCCATTTCATTTTTTTCTCCGTCATCATCATTCACACTCTTTGTTGTTTTTTTTTTTATTATTTACACATACATACACATATATATTACCGGGTCATGATATACATGATGTGCGTGGTCTATAAAAAAAATGAAGATGTAGTAGTTTTTTTTAAAAAAAATGTAAAGTGAAAGTTATCGAGTTTCTAAATTAAAATGATATTTGAGAGTATATGATGAAAGAGTAAGTCTCATGTGAAACGGTCTCACGAATTTTTATCTGTGAGACGGGTCAACCTTACCGATATTCACAATAAAAAGTAATACTCTTAGCATAAAAAGTAATACTTTTTCATGAATGACTCAAATAAGAGATTCGACTCACGAAATTGATCCGTAAAACCGTCTAACAAGAGTTTTTGTGATGATGAAAAGACAAATGTTGAATATGAAAGTCTGATAGTTAATTGTGTATTTTCGAAATCATAAAAAGTATTCACCAAAATACCAGAAATAGTTATTTTGTGGGGTTTAACTTTAATTAATAGTATAGACACGTGTGAGTCAATATTTTTTATTCCAATTTTTTATTAGATTATTTCAATTTTATATGTATATTTGGACAATACAACATATTCAAGTATTATCCGAAACATCCCAAGCTATTTAGTGCCGAAGGAGATTTTTCCTCATCATTTTCAACGGGATGTTGCGATACACACCACATATTCTCGAGTTTGAAAATTTGCGAGGTGACAAGGAACATGGTTTGCGATTTGGACGAGTTATCTCATGTCACATATATATGTTCGCTGGATTTGTCGACACGGTTTATATTTATAATCAAAATTAATATTTTTTTTTGCATAAAAAGTAATATTTTTTCATGAGTTGGATTGGGTATGATATTCGTCTAAAAAAATTGACCCGTAAAACAGTCTCATAAATATTTCAGTGATCAAACATGATCTTTACTTTAAAGCCGATCGAGTGAATCGGGTAATCCATTAAAAACAATCAAATTAATCATTTACTCAAGTCTTCATACTCTAAGAATAACTTGTAAAAGCTATTCCAATGTATAAAATATTGCAAGAAACTAGATATTAGGTACTTTAGAGTTGGAGGGAACTTATTCGGTGTTGGCTATTATCTCATCATAATTTTTTTCGTTTGAGTTGTGACATGAGATCAGCAGTCGTGCTTAATAATATTTTGTTAATTGGGTCAAAATAACAAATTTAAGGGAATTGGGTCAATTTAATCCTAATATTTTGTTTTATATCCCACTTCAAATTGGACTTTTTTTTTTTTACGACTTTCTCGAGTGAAATTTCGTGCAAGATATTTGTTCAATCTTGCCAACGGCCAAACCCTATATTAATGGATTCTGCCTAAATGTATTTCTTGAATAATTTTCACCGACCAAACATATTATTTGTATTTAGTGGTATTGAGCTGAAGAATCATTTCGCATATTATTTTATTTTAATATGATCTTTAGTTTTCCTTATGTTTATACACAAAAACTAATGTGAGACGGTTTCACAGGTCAATTTTGTGAAACAGATATTTTATATGGATCATCCACGAAAAGTATTACTTTTTATAACAAATATATTAATTTTTATTGTAAAAATGGACATGAATTATCCGTATCACAAATAAAGATACGTGAGACCGTCTTATGAAAAACCTACTCATGTTTACAACGTGGAATTGAGTTATTTATCAAACAAATAATTTAGTGGTATCAAAGAATATACCATTATTTAGATTTTTAAAAAAATCGTGGAATTTCTTAATTTTTTTTATTTTTCAAAACGATCTTAGACACACTGAAAAAAGTAAAACAAAATTAAAAATTAATAAGGTTATACTTCAAATTCATGACCAAACAAATTTCATTTTCTAAAACTTTTCCAAGCACAGAAGGTTGACGTCTATTTGTTCATTTTGTCCAAAATGGCCACCACCTGTAGTCAACACTTTATGTTTAATAAAGTTTCGTTTAAAAACCTATGATATAGGTACAGTAATAGTCTTCAAACTAATGTGACACGTCACATCACGTCGATGTCGTGTTGAGTTTTAATTCGATATTTTTAAAACGTTTGAAATTTAATAATTTCTTTTTACGTGTTGAGTTTTAATTCGATATTTTTAAAACGTTTGAAATTTAATAATTTCTTTTTACGTGTTGAGTTTTAATTCGATATTTTTAAAACGTTTGAAATTTAATAATTTTTTTTTAAAAAAAATTATTATTTTTTATTTCAATTATAGATCAGATCGACCTGTCTGACAAATATAGATTCGTGAGATCGTCTCACAAAAAACTTGATCTTTATGCTTTTAGCTAAGTGTCTTCATAACGATCATTTCAAAGTATTTTATTTTGTTTAACATCTTGTGTTAGAACATTTAAGTTTTGGTGATTTAACAAGCCTGCTGATCCAATGGATAATTATAGAGCCTAACTAAATAGAATTCAAGAAGAAAACTGAATATTCACGAGCAAATGTTTTCTACGTTAATCAAAGTGCAAATGAATACCTAGCCAAACTCATAATTCATTATTCAAAGACAAAAAAAGATACTGATAGCCAAATTGATAAAAGGACAACTGATGGAGCCAAAATAATAGCAGTTTACTTCAGACGATCAGTTAGCCCAAATCCAAATATTATATGAAGTTTATCAGTTTACACAGTGATTAAGGATCGGAGTCCAACTGAATTATCACATAAAGTTTTCTGTACTAACAGACACTGATTCCCAACAAAATTTCAGAATCCATGCGCACTATCAAAATTATACAAGCTGTCAGAAAAGACGATGATATGACAACAATAACATCTATATTTGGAAATAGATACAAGATTAAAAAAGATTATTGTTGCAGGAAAATTCAATAAATAGATCAGTTAGACAATTTTTTGAATTTCTCAGGATCTCTCTGAAAATTTCATCTACGCAATTAAAGTTTCATGTGCCCAATTATTTTTAAGAGCGAAACTGATCACAAAAAACACATTCTAATAAGTTATAATACGATCAATTGAGGATCAATTTGTGCTTAGATTTTCTTTATGAAATACCTGTAATTGGGAGTAAGAAATCTTACTTCTCATTTGGTTAAGAGTGAAGTATACTAAAAGTTTCAGTCAGTAAGTGATAAATCCTACTGAAGTGGATGATTTCAAACTGTTTATAATTATCAAAGTCTTTTAGTATAATCCTTCTACAAGCAAGAATGGGTCAACATAGGAGTATTGATGTCTCCGAACATCCAGAAACAAATTCATACAATTTACGTTTCAGTCTATCTATTTTTCTTTTCGTTTGATAGCCCAATTTTTTTTTATAAGTCGTTTCGTGTTCAAATAGTTTCAGTCGGTCTTTTTCCGTCACGTTCTCACTGCTGACTTACTGAGAACTCAACTGACAAGAATTTCATTTCATTATTACTAAACCAACCAAAATATTTGTAAATTTAGTTGAGATTATTTATTCACCCCCTCTAAATCAATATTCGATTATAACAAGTGGTATCAAAGCGATGTTAATTCTTGTCTCTAAACATTATTCAATCAAATGGCTTCATTTAGAAAAATCCATATGTTCTCTAAAGAAGATTTTGATAACTGGAATATTAGAATGCATGCTCATTTAACTGCACAAGATGATGACAAGTGGTTTGTCATCACGGATGAACCAATGAAGATTATGAAAGCAAATATTGTCTTCGCCGGCAGTGATAGTGCTTCGCAAATAATCGAAAAGCCAGAATGGAGTAGACCATTGAAAACAAAAATAAAGCTAATATAGACAATGTGGATAAGGATAGTTTTATTTATTTTTTTTACAAGAAACTAGACAATATATTCAGCAAGATGATCAATATATATGTGTTTTACTGCCGAGGTTACAAAGGGCTTCAAACTCCTCGGACTTCACAAATTCGGCTTTCTTGCTTGTCCAAAGGGCCTCCTCCTCTTGTTGTTGGCTCGGTAATTGGCTTTCTAAAGACAAATTATCCTAAGTTAGCTGGACTCTCTACTCGGCCCTCTATACGGGGCCCCTCTAGCTTGTCCACTGATAAGAACAAAAAGTATTTTTGTTTTAGTTCATTTTTACGTCGTTTTGTGCTTATTTTGCGTGTTTGCATCCTAGTTTTGTGATTATCCATTGAATTACTTTTTTTCATGTAGTGTTGATGAAAATGCCAAAAAAAATAAGATAATTAGTAGAAAATTCAACGAATGGATGCCAAGCAATCGAAGTCCATGAAAAGTGTTGGAAAAGTTGGAGGAAGAATAGTCAAAGTTGAGGAAAAAACCCTAGGAAGAGTCCAGTTGGACATGCATCGGCATAGGAATGAAGAAAAAAAGAAGACAACATTTATGTGAAACCCACGCGATCACTCACTCCTGAGTGAGTAAGCCTGCAGTACGCGAAATATGGAAAAGATCAGATTTTTGGATCCTATCATTTTTAATTTTATTTTTTCCTTATGACTCTATCTCTATATGTTTAAAAAACTTTTGGGAGAGAAGATATAAATAAAAAATTCCAAGAATAATAAAATCATTTTTTGGACTACCAAACATTGGTGGCTACAGTTTGAGAGGAAGAAAAACACTTCAAGCAAGATACACGTCATTCACTCTGTGATCTTTCAATTTTTCTCTATTTGAATATTATTTTCATGGATTTAAATATCGATTTATTTCTTTGTTTTGAATTTAATGAGTAAATTTTTATTTTTTTTTACTGAGGTCACGATACGAGACTATGTTTGATATTTGGTTTTGATTCAACGAACTTATTTATTTATTGCATCTAATTATTGATTTATATTTGTATATAGTAGCATGTGAATAATCTTGCCAATCGTTTGCATATTTGTTGCTTGCTCTCAAACCGAAAGGCTAGAGATTGAAGTTTAGCTTCACAATATCAATCAACACATGGTTAAACTTACTAGAAATAATATTCGATTTTAGTGTGCGGTTTTAATTAGGTGACAATTGAGATTCCATAAATCTTATTGCATTTTTGTTTAATTAAATTCAAATATAAATATTTTTACTATTGAATAAAAATAGATTTATTGATTCTAAAAATAGATTAATAAATAATTTAAAGAATTTTTCCGTAATTACGCAAGACTTTGAATAAGTGATTGAGTTAGAAGGCGTGTCATATAGTTGAGTCAGATACCGTTGTTTGCTTTTGTCATTTTGCTTGAATTTGATTTATTCCCCGATTAATCTCTATCATCTAAATTGATTTTTTTTATATTTCATTAGAAGTTTAGTACAATTAAAATATTATTATGATAATCTCAATCGTCCACTTTAATTGATTTGTCAAGATTAAGTTTAATAATAAATATCATGTTAATTAAATATATGTCCCCGTTGGAAAGAATCATACTCTAAATCCGATTTATTACAATATGACCTAGCGCGCTTGCTAATTCCAACCGATTTCAATGGTCAGCACTAAAGTGGCCTTCTACGTAGCTTCTCGGACCTCCAGAGCTTGGAGCTGCTCCATAAGCTCGGAATGCCTTGCCCAGATATCATCCAGGCCTCTTTGGTGGGACTGAAAGCGAGCGCGAGCGCGAGCGCGAGCCTCGATAGCTCAGAAAGTGTGCTCCCCGGCATGAATTTCCCCTCCACGGGAAAACAATGTTATGATACAAATTCGGAGATATGAAAGGAAATAATGAAAGTTGAAGCAGTTCTTACCCAGAGGAAACCAATGGCTATTTTCATCCAGCTGTTGATCAAATAGTTCTTGAACCCTCTAAAGGCATTCAAGATCAGTTTCTACATCAACCGAGGGCATCTCCTCAACTTCAACGACAGACCTCTTCTCAACAGCTAGAGTTTTTTTTTTTTTTTTTAAGAAACTCTGAGCTCCTCCACTTCATCAAGTGAAGGATCCCCAACCCCCAAAGGCATTTTCTTCACAGGCTCGGTCACTTTTTTCTTCTTTTTCCAGAACAGTTTTTTCGGATCTCAGGGAAAACCTTATTCGGCTAACTCGACCTACTTTCTCTTCATGGCCTTAATCGTTTCAGCACTTACCATCATGTTGTCTGCACAATGAAGGAGAACAACAAAAATAATAATGGTGGTAAGACAAACACCAAAAGGGCTAGCCTGAACCATAACTATGGGCACTTTTAACTTGACCTTTATTTTAAAAAAATGAAGTAGCACATGACGTCATCCTACACCAAGTTCAGTGAATAGAAACTTTTGGCAGACTTGGTAGCCAAAAACTTTTTGAGGTGGGGCTCGGGCTCAAATTTATAATGCCTGGGAGGTGATATAATACTCCCAAGTCATAGGGTAAGAGTATTTATCGTGTGCGGAAACATAAAAAAATCGGTTCGGCCACTCCATGGGAAGAAGGTTACCCCCCAGAAATTTATGCTCAGTTTTCAAGTTGATGTAAAATCGGCCAGTGGCTACTCTCTTTAAATGTACATATAAGAGCAGAAGGCTTATAATAATTCTAAAGTTAAAATATTTAAGAAGAACCCCTAAAGACAAAAGGGTGGAATAGCAGTTAGGGGCTAGTTGGCTCGGACAAACACAATAATATTTACAAACCCCTTGGATTAGGAGCGGGGTGGGAAAACAAAGACCCATTTCTATCTGGTCTTGTAAACATTGAGATAACCCGGGTGTGGTTGGTGAGCTCAATCACTCGCTCTAGTCATGCCAAGTCCCAGTCGACGGGAAATCCAAATACCTCCTTAAGTTCATCTGCCAGTGCGTGATCGACGTGGGAACCTTCCACGTTGTACCACTTCAGCTCGGATCCCCTTAATTGTGCCTCTATGGCTTTAACTTCCTTAAGATGCTCTTCGTGAGCACTTAAGGTCGAGGTCTAGAGGGTTGCTCGAGTTTAGGAGAAAGAGAGGCGTCAACCGACAACCTTGCTAATGGCTCGAGGGTCAGGACTAGATATCTTGTCCTGATAAAAAGTACAAATGACTTGCTACAAGAGACTAAAAAAGAGCTAAGAAGAAGGAACTTTATGGTCGGGAATGACTTGGAAATTTTGCAGAGTAATGGTAAGGTTGTGAAAATTACACAAAGGAGTTGTCTATTTATAGTTGGGGTCCCTTTACCATGACCGCAGGACAAAAAAACAAGCGGATGGTGTGAGCTAGATCAGGGATCCGACCGGTCGCCTCACGAATCTGAATAGGTTCAAGATCGCAATCGTCCACATGTACATCTAACGATTGAAAATAAAATCACGCGGATCAAGGTTTTGATCTACAAGGATCTCAATCTCGACCATCGATTGTCTTCTGTTTCAATGGCTTGTATAAGCCTGAACAAGCACAAAGTGAGAAGCTAGATGAAAACAAAAATCACTCGGATTATGATATTAGCCACTCATTTCAACGGTTTGGATGAAAAAAAAAAAGAGAAAAAAAAGAAAAATGGCTCGAGAAATCCATCATGTTCTGGTCAGACACCACACTTGATTTAAATTTCATACTTCTTTTAGATCAAAATAAGGAGGTACTGTTGATACCCCAGAAACCTGACCCGACCCCAATCATGTCAACCCGACTCGTATCATGCTCGAGCCTAGTTATAAAGATAATGGGCCAGGGAAGTCAAGCCCAAAAAGTTCAGTACCCTGCGGAGAAGCTGAACTATTCTGTGCTCTGTAAAAGCCTTTTGAAAAGAAGAAACCGAGCAACCGAACTCATGGGTTACCGACTCGAGCTCAGTCTGTTATGACGGCGAATAAAGTTCTTTCTATACCAAACTCTGAGTTAAATCTTCCGTCATAAGAAAATAATCACAGGATAATCGGGATAGATTATTTGAATTTATAAACTGCCAAAAATAAGAGATAATATCAGCATAAAATCTGTGATTTAAAGGAACATGTCTTACTATAGTTCTTTCCAAACAAGAGTTCTTTCCATACAAGGTACATAGCTCCTTCCTCTATAAATACATGTAATCCTCGTTGTTATATACGTACGGCTATCACTAGCACTACTATACTCACACACTTAAATTTCCTCTCTTGACTAACTTAAGCAACAGAGGGGCTACATCGTGACCACTTCCCGTGCCCTCTAACGTTTGTTTGTCTTAGCTCAGTCGCATTCAGCTCGGCATCTCTCGATCAGGACTTTTCTGCTCTGATCGCTTGGTATCGACCAACCATAATGGTTATTTTTTCTCTCCAAACCGAACCTTGGATATGTGATATTTGGTATCATCATTCTCATTTCCTTATTATATCATTTTTTACGGTTCTCTCCTTATCCCCGAAAAATCGACAAACAAATAATCAAATGATCGAAGACTTGAAACACGTACCAATACGCTTTCCTAAAAACTATATTTGTCCCCTCTCAATGTTACTTAAGAAATATGACAAATAGTTTTTGGGATATGACAAGCCTTTGCAATATTTTGTAATATTTTGTAGAAGTAACAATATAAAATATTTTGGAACTTGGAAATGTGTATTGAGTTGGAATAAAAGATTTCAAATGATTTGTAATAATCATTATTCTTGAACTCACAATCACATACACTATTTGTAGCAACCGAGAAGTCATCTTCAAAAGCTACAATGAATGGAATGCATCTCTTCTCAAATATTACATGCCAATAGACATGATGTTAGATTAAAACAAACTGAAAAATAATTTATTTATTATTTTTTAAAAATAATTAACAATAAAACTGCATGTGGCAGATAATTTCAATGGTTATGTCATTTATAGATAATGATTTGAAACTAACATTTTCAACGGACATTTCCAACGGCTATGAAACGTCCACTACTTTTTTACTTTAAAATGATACTAATTTTTTTTTCAACTCATCAATTCCAACATCCAAAAATTAATTTAACATATAAAAATCTTAAGTGCATAAAAATCCTTAAATCGTCAATTAACAAAAATCATATGTCAATCTTTAACATGATCAAAAATAAACTTCAAAATAAAGCATAAAAAACTCTAAAAAAATCATTCTCAAAATATTTATTTCAAAACTTTAACTATCAAGCAAATGCTGAAATAAGTGTCCATTGGGAGTGTACTGTCGGATTCGATCCACTCAAGCGTCAGCGCCTCCCTCAATATCATCCTCACCTGCAACCATCGAAACCTAGTTAGTCTAATGACTCAACACATTCTAACCATGAGTAACAAATAATAGATATACGCGCACATACACGAAAATCATATTTTTATTGAAAATAAACTTGTAATCATAAATCATTTAATAGTAAAACTTTCCATCATCATATTTCATTTTTGGTGAAGTTTGATCCTTGAAAGTGACTAGCTTTAATCGTATCATGTGATCGACTAATCAGTCTTAGCTCATCATTGCACATGGGGACAAGTACTAGGCACCGCCGTAAATGGAAATACGATCGTCGGGCTCCTTCTAAGACCTTCTCCCGTAAACGGGCTCTCTCTGAGGCCTTTTCCCTCACGATATTTCCAGTCATATCATATCATATCATGTTTGTCACAGTCAATCCACATCCTTCAAAATATGTTTCTTTCCTTTTTATTCATAAAATATTGTGTCATTTCCAAATTCGTAAAATAACATTTTAACAGAAAAAATCGTACAATTTTAGCATAAATCATAAAATTCAATATTTTCATCATAAACATTTTAAAGTATCATTTATCATGTATTATAATTCTTCGAGACACTGTCAGACCTTTCGTACTTTCCGGGACGCAAAATGACGATTTTACTCTTGGACTCTAAAACTCACGATTTTGAAGTTTTCTTACTTTTATTGATTCGATCCTATCCCAAATCATCATATCAGCTTAAATTTTACTTCCAATATTTTTCTTAGACGTAAACCTGAGGCTGTCGATTTAATTACTTAATAATTAAACCGTAAAGCGTTTTAAACCCGAATTAATTCAAAACTCAATATTTTCTTCTCAAACTTTAAATTTAGGCTTTTCGTCCCTAAAATACCCTCGTGAGCCACGAACCACCTCCCGTGGACCATGGTTTGAACCCTTACTCCTCTCCCTAGCCAAAACTGCACCCTAAGCCCTATACCAAGCCACGCTTCCTCTAAACCCGAGCCACCCTCTAGCCATCATGGACCACACCCTGCCTAGACCCTCCGGCATCACACTTGAACTGACCTAGAACAGCGCACCAGCACCAGCACCAGCCCCAGCCCACGCGAAACACCCCCTGCGCATGAGCCCCTAGGATCCGCGGCCCTTCCTTGCGCAATTAGCAGTCCAGCCATGCTAGGACTCCTCCTAGCCTCTAGATACAGCCTCCACACACCTAACCATCCCTGAACCACCCTCTTGGACCCTTCCTGGCCGCGCCTAGACCCCCACAGCCATCCAGGACCAGCCGTGCATCTCTTCTTCCACAACTTGCGGTTTTGCCTTCCAACTGCACGCAGCAGTGTCCAAACACCCTAGGACTCTTCCTAGGCCGTCAACATAGCCTTCACCGAGCCCCTGACCAGCCCTGGCCGAGCCCTGGTGCACCACCCCTCATAGCCGAGCCCTAGAACCCATGCAAAACCCATAAAGTGGTTATTCTTTGTGGTTATAACTCCACTTTATTGTGCTTAAGTGGCAATAATTGTCCTCAGTTCATTTACGGACAATAAAGTGACAATAAGTGTCCTCAGATCATGTTCCAGAATTGTGCTTGAGAAACAATCGTGTCATACACTGCCAAAATAACTAATTTTCATACACTGCCAAAATAACTAATTTTTATAAAATGTTATCAGTGGCTTCTCATGCCGTCAATCTCCATGAAAATGCTTTAGAAAACTTCACGTTTCGTGTTATCTTCTCTGGCGCAGATGCACAAGGTATTGATCCCTTACTTCATTGCGCTATGTCTCACACCCAGTACTCATCGCCTTGAAGGTAAATTGTTGGTAAATTGCCTCTATCTTAACTTCTCTGCCTAATATTCTTTTTAGTTTTTACGTATTTTGCGATACATGTCTACTGTTTCCCAGTGTGTCTAGCTCACATAGGAAAACTTGAAATGAGAAAAATGAATCAGAAATAGAAGATTGACTGCTTCATTTATTCTCCGAAGTTTCATGATGGAGGAGCTTAAAACTTTTTGGTTATATATATATATTTTCAGGAGTTTTAGCCTTCTCTTCCTTATCACTAATAGGTTTTTCCCAATTGAGTAGGCGGGACGAGACTTGAAGTTCATCAGCATGTCTATGAGTGGAATCCTTTGTTTAGGGATTCTTCTTCTACTGGTATGTAGCAAACGCTCCAGTGGCTTCCAGCAGTTCATACAAACATTTCTTCTTCTATCGCATTTGTGTATTACTCTTTTGTACAGTTTACCAAGTCTATCAATCCATTGAACACATGGTTTATCTCATTCATTAGATTGTGCGCAATAGCGGCTACAGTTTAACTGGGTGTTGGTTTGCACTCGTTGCATTTCAATGGGTAAGTTTACAAGCTACAACCTGATTAGATTGCAATTGCTCTAAATATTGTAATTCTTGTTTCTGGCAGTCTCGGTTTCTTGTTGCCCTCCTCAGGCTTACCACACCAGCGGGCGTGCTTCATTCAGAAGATACGAGTCAACGAGGTGAAAACTGCGTAAATTGGACGTCAATAGCCCAACGTGCACATCGATACCCGAGTTCTTGAGGGTAAGTGGTAAACAAATCATGTTTCCATCAAAATTCAATCACAATTCCTAGCATCCCAAAATTGCTGCGGCGGTGGAGCTTCTCGTTCAAAGATAGACTAAAAAATTGAAGGTCGGTAGTAGTTCATAATGGTATTTACTTTTCTTTGTTAGCTCTTTTATTTAGTTGCTTAGCGCACAGGGATTTCATTCTGATTCTGTAAACAAAAATGACGACTTGAACCATAGCTATCTCAATATCACATTTTTTAAAATTCTTGTGTGATTTTTCATAAAATTAAATCTACTTTTTTAAACGACAAAAACTTGTGTGAGACGGTCTCACGGGTCGTATTTTGTGAGACGGATATCTTATTTAGGTCATCCATGAAAAAATATTACTTTTTATGCTAAGAGTATTATTTTTTATTGTGAATATCGGTATAGTTGATCCGTCTCACAACTTATCCTAAGTTTTGTGTTGGTTCTCAAAGAGTGTGAATGCAAGCCTTGAAATTTGACGTGTCTCCATGGTAAATATTTAAACTTTTCCCCTAGATTTCACTCAAGAATCAGATACAAAAGTTTAATGAGACCAAAAGTGATTAATTATTTGAGATAGGTTGAATTCAAATTAGCTTTCTAATTAGTAGCATGAGAGAAATAAACACTAAAGAATTATGATTGTTTTTGACATTCCAGAAAATGTGGATGATCATGTAGAATTTGTATGTACTAACCTCTTAAAGGAAATATAATTTCTTAATTTAATTTATTTTCTTAATTTTTTTTTCATTGTTGATTTGTTTATGTATAATATTGTATGAGATTTTGCTTTTCTAGATAATGAGATAATTATGTAAATAATATCATGATATGATATCAATGTTCAAAAGGAGTTTGTTCCTAATTAAACTCCTACCTTCCTTGTGTAATAGGTTTCCTTATGGAGATAAACTCTAGGAGAGATGAAGTCTATAAATAAGAGAAACAAGGACATTGTTACTGGCGCTTGGATCGATCATTCACGTACTTTGCACGACACAAACTTTTCAGAGAAAATTAATTCACAACGTCGCTGCTGAACGAAGAAGTGCTGATGCCGCGTGTTGCCTCGATTGTTGGAGACATCTACAGACAACATCCGTGAAGAAGTTGGCTGAAGATCGTTTTTGTTGCTCCGGTTTTTGGCATCACGTTTTTGATTTCTTGAATAAGTTTTATTCTGGTTATTTGTTTTTAGAAAGCATTTATTTTCTCAACGTGTTGAAAAAATTGATTTTAGTAACAATCATTATTGGTATTGTTTTCGTGTAAACTCATTGGTTTTTATAGTGATTAATTTTTGACTTGAGGCACCTTACTTGTGCAAATTTAATTTTGACCATCGTATTTATTTAAAGTCAATTTGTGTTACTTTAATATTCCGCTGCATGTTGTCTGAAATATTGTAACATTCAGCACAACACTTAATTCTGATAAAACACAAATTTACAATCTTATACTACTACTGTCATATAAACTCACATCTGCAAAATTCCTTACAACTTCCATCGTCAAGCCAAGAAAGTAATGGGAGTTGGGGAAACGATTACCAATACAGACTGCATACAAAATATGAGCTTTTTTGTTTTTGTTTTTGTTTTTTTTTTACCAAAATGGAGCTTATTTGAGAAAATATTGACCCTTTCTATAATGGGCTCTGACAAGTAATAACTGGGCTCAAGAAGCAAGAAATGGCAACATCATTTTCTTGAACCCCCCAAAATGAAGTGGACCAAACAGAACTTCAATTTTAATCATTGTTAATTCATTTACGAGGTTGCTCCCTCCTACTCTACTACTGGCCCCTTTATTATGTCGATTTATGGAGACCAATTTGCTAAGAATGAGACTGAACCCCGAGACATTGTTGGCACTTAATCGAAACGCAATTTATTGTATTTTAAAGAGCTAAATTA
The DNA here is from genome assembly GCF_012295235.1 of Primulina huaijiensis. Lineage (NCBI taxonomy): Eukaryota > Viridiplantae > Streptophyta > Magnoliopsida > Lamiales > Gesneriaceae > Primulina > Primulina huaijiensis. The sequence continues at coordinate 2,597,430 of NC_133316.1, forward strand.
ATATGACCATAACATTAAATATCCTTAATGAAGGAGGAAGACTTTCCATATTCCCAACCCAATGAGAATCATGTGGAGTGTAAAAAGGACCATAGAGTAACAACAGCTAACTCCTTGGAAGCTCACTCTCATTGAGGCAAAAGAAAAGGGTAATTAATAAATAAATTGAGCCTCCAGCCTTACTCTATTGACTTATGACCACTTTTCCATTATTGAGTGAGTGAATTTGTGTAGATGGAGTGCAGATAAGACAATTCTATCATAAGCAAAAAAAAAAAAAAAAAAAAAAAAAAAAGGCAAAGTGACATGTGCTCTTTGGTCTCTTTGCTCAGTCTCAATCATTAATTGGGATCTATTCTTGCCTTCTACTCATCCACCATTTTATTTTATATATATATAGAAATATTATAATACATAATAACATCTCTTGAAAAGATCATCTGAATCTTATGAGTGTGGAGGGGACCAAGTTGTGTTAGATAGGAATCGAGTTGATTCAAAACATATTTGATTTTAATTTGAAATTATCGGATTCGAATTCATATACATATTACATAAAAATATTCCGAACCTTTATTTTCGAGTATTTCACGAATATGTTCTAGTATTTCAAGTCGAACACAAACTCCGACCTTGATTTGAATTGAATTTGATTAAAAAAAATTAAAATTTCAGAGATTCGAATTAAATTCGAGCTTAAATGTATCTAATTTGAGCCAAATTCAAATGTTAAAAATTTTCATATTATTCGGTTTCATTCCGTTTTACACTCTGAGACCAAGTGTAATATGGGGTGGAGTGATAGAAAATTTTGGTTATAGTAGGTGTCCAACGAGTCAACTTGTGGCTTGGATTTTATTGACTCCTATATAAAAAATTTTTTATTTTAATAATATGTTATGATTTTATCTATTTATGACATTTACTTTATATGTATACACTTGTAAGATGCATATATAAAGTATTTGAATATACAATAGATAACATAAGGTTTTTCTCTCAACATAAAATCATGTAACTCATTAGAAAACATAGTGTATATTCTAAGCCGCTTCCTATTCGATTCAGTCACCTAAAATAGAGATTAAGATCGTTCGAGGTTGACACTAGCATATGTGATGACATCATATTTCATTGGTAAGGCAATGAAGATGTTCATTAATTCAGGTTAATGATTATTTGATGATGTACTGAATAACTCTTCCTCAGACTTTTCAAGTGGTTATTTGTTGCAATATTTTGCTAATTGCAAGTGTATGATGTCAAATTTTAGCAATCAGTTAAAAACAGATATAGTTCCCACATGAAATGTAATTTAATAATATATTAATTATCACAATTAGAATAGTAAGTACTTTATTTAGAAAATTTAATCGAGTGTTGATTAGTAATTATAAACTAAAATGAATTAAATCACACAGACAATTTAAAATCATTGACAATAAGAATCTAGAGGTATGATTTCACTCGCTCTTCACTATATTAAACTATCATTGAAATTTATATTCATAAATTCAACATGTTTACTACCCAATATTCTTTCTCGTTCCTTGTTCTATGTATTTTTTCGTTCGTTTGCTGCTCCTCTTCTTTGTGGCTATGGTTTCAAAATTTACACCTACTATCCAAGTTTCTAGAGCTCACGAAAAAATCTCATACAAGTCTAAGTCTTGCATGCGTGCGCGGCTCCTCGCTGTTTCTGCTCTTCTGTGCGTGAGCGGCTGCGTAGGATTCCAAGCGGCTGCATGCAAGCTACTGGTCTGTCTGCTGAGCGCTGTTTCTTTCTTTCATATGTGTTTCCTCGTTGTTAGTACGTTAGGCACTCATACTTGATTCCTGCAAACACATAAACAACCGCTAATCACGTAAATATTCTTGATATTAACAAAATTTCATGCCAATTCATTGGATAATTTAAGTGAAAAACTTTCACTTATCATTATCACTTATCGAGTTGAAAAATATGCGGTTATGATTGAACAACATTAGTCCTTTGAAATGATAGTTATTTAATTATACAAATACTTTCACTTATAATTGTAGTATTTTTAAAGAATGCAAATACTATATGAGAATTTTAAATAGAAGAAATATAATATCCTATAAAAAAAGAGTTATGATTAGATCATCATGAAGAGACTTTTATATTGAATATAGAGATAACTTTTACACATAAGTTTTTCCACCAAAATTTGACAACAAAAATCCTCTCTCTTCTCCCTCACTAAAACAATCGGCCACCTTGGGAAACAACTCCCAAGGCCGAGACTTCCCAACGCCACCGAACCATCAGAAGTTGTCGCTGGATTTCTGAAATTCCGGTGATCTAAATCTCAACGAAAGTTTTGTGTGTATTTTTAGTGCAATCTACACAAAGAACAAAATATCTGATCGTAAACCTGATTACAAGGTTGAAGAAAGTTCGAGGAGAATTGCAAGAAGAATCATCTCTACTAATCTCGAACTGGTTTAATGTTCAGCGTCCTTAAACGCAAAAGTAAATCAAATCTAAATGTTGAATTCTTTTTAATCATACAAAACCCAATAATTTTTTGAACGTCAAAACAAAATTTTTAAAATTTTTGTTGCGCTTTGATTGCGAGAAAACAATACACCAACAATTTTGAGGAAAAAGAGGAGTTAAATTGGAAAAATGATTGAACAAAGGTATGCGTGTAATATAAATATATAATACTTAATTTTTATAAGAATTATAATCGAGAGCCTGGAAATTCATGCATTTGCGTGTATGAAAAAAGAAGTACCTCTTTTCAATGTTATGTCGATGAGATCAGTCTGCAGTGATACAAATTGAGTTAGTTTATAATGTTTTATTCAATCGAGTTATCAAAACAAGTTATTAATAAATTATTAAAAGCTTGATCGCATTTTGTGATAAATTAAATACCAATTTTCAAAATTACACACATATACACACACGCATATATGTATACACTACGTTATTATATTAGAGTAGGTCTCATGTGAGACGGTCTCACAAATTTTTATCTTTAAGACGGGTTAACCTTACCGATATTCACAATAAAAAGTAATACTTTTTCATGGATGACCCAAATAATAGATCCATCTCACGAAATATGAACCATTCGTGAGACCGTCTCACACAAGTTTTTACCATTATATTATTAAACATAAGCTTATTATATAAGTTAACTTCAGTGTTATAGTTTGCTTTTTTATTTAATTCCAAAAATTATTTTATTTTATTTAAAGCATATACAACTATCTAAATATTATTTGAATTTAAATAAGCACATCATTTCTCATCTGTAAATTCAGTATAGAACATCATTTTTTTTTAAAAAAAACTTATAAAATATAATTCAAAATATAGTTTTCAATTTTAACATGATCTCTATTTTTTTTTTTTTAAAAAAACACTTAACATACAAAAATATAAATTAAATGCAGGCAGTAGTACCAATATGCTCGTACGTGTTATCCGTAATAAATATACCTAACTTTCCATACTATAATCATGTTAGGTACTTAGTTTTAAGCTACTTGGTGAAAACATAGGCTCCCAATTACCAATTATTAACTCATTATTATCTCTCACCTTTTTTTTACAAACTTGTCGCCCTTGCCTTGCTGGGGATGTGATCTAATTCAATATTATTGTTGGTTGCTATGGCCCCCGTCACATAGTTAAAATATAATAGATCTTTTATGAGATGGTACGATGAATAATAGATTTGTGATAAAAACTTATGTGAGACGATCTCATAGATCGTATTTTGTGATACATATCTTTTATTTGAGTCATCTATGAAAATTTTTTATTTTTTGTGCTAAGAGTTTTACTTTTTATTGTTAATATCGGTAGGGTTGACCCGTCTCACACATAAAGATTTGTGAAACCGTCTTACAAGAGACCTACTCTAGATCTGTAAGACAGGGTTACAAATATTCATATTTACAATAATAAGTAATATTTTTGTGCATGTGATCAAAATATGATATTCGTCTAACAAATTTTTTTTATTATTTATTCAAAAATAATAATTAAATTTTTTAAAATATCAAGTGGTTCAAGTCACTATTTCATATAGCATATATATATATATATATATATATATTATTTTTATAATATTATTATTATTTTTAAAATATTTTCGCATAAACCATGTATTAATGTATGAACAAAGAAGAAAGTAACTCGTCAAGAAATGTTTTATTAAAGAGCTTGCAAGTGTTTTTGTCAATTTATGTGAAACAAAATGACAAATTTTCACAGGGGAGTTTTCAGCTATTTTTTTGGAAATTTAAGATTTATTAGCTTTTTAGTTTTTCTAAGGGTGCTTTATGCCACTTAGTGGTTTCACATTAGACAAATCAGGGACGACAATAGACCTAGTTTGGGTAGGATTACATATCATCTGTCTTTATCTTCATCCTCGTCCCATCATGTATTCCAATTCATGCTTATCCTTGTACCCGTCGAAGGATTAGATATTCATACCATATCCAAGAATCATATTACCACTCATAGTTGTATTTTCTAAAATTTGAATTATTTTGAGTAAATTATGGATATTAAATAAATTGTTGATAATAATAAACGAAAAATATAAAAATTAGCAAATTAAACATTATAGAAAAAATATCAAAAACAATTTATCATAACATTAGTATCCAACAAAAGGGAAAAACTTGTGTGAGACGGTCTCACAGGTCTTATTTTGTAAAACAGATCTCTTATTTGGGTCATCCATGAAAAAGTATTACTTTTTATGCTAAGAGTATTACTTGTTATTGTGAATATCGGTAGGGTTGACATGTCTCATAGATAAAGATTCGTGATACCGTCTTACAAGAGACCTACTCCCAACAAAAATAGCATTAACTCTAAACTAACAATTTTTTTCATTTCATTGAACTAGTATCATTCAACAAAAACATATTAAAATTAACATCATAGCCGAAAAATCACATATATATTAATTTTAATCAAGTATTCGAGTCGGGAGTATGATTCTTTAATACACTCATCCATTCTTGTACCAAAAAATCCCCATACCTTTTTTTCCATTTATTTAATCAGATAAAAAAATCCCATCTATATCCTCCTTCGTTTGGTTCGAATATAATATTATCCGTCGAGTTCGAAAGAAATTATCATCCCTAATCAATATTTTATTAGACATATTTTTTAGTGATGCTTGTATTAAAGTACTAATACTTGTTATTATTATTATCTAGCTATTTAATAAATAATCTACTTTATTTCATATGTTTGCTCAATTATTTATACAAAAATTTAAAAATGTAAACACTATCTACAAAAATTATAAATATTTTCACGATAAGTCATTATTCTCTAAAAAAATAACACATTATCCCCGTTAATAATTTGTACAAAATATAACAAACTAATTAAAAATATTTTAACACAAATTATTCGTTTAGAAAAAAACCCAAGTGACTACCATACATCACAAGCATATTATTACTAGTTATATTATTGTTATTATAATTATTACTATTATCATTGAGTTGGACGAGGCTTTGTTAAAATGGCTCTTGAACTCAAGTTCGTCTCAAAAAGTAAAACTTCGATATCAGATAAATTATAAATTATTTAATTATAACAAAATTTTTAGATGTATCTAACATGTTATCAAAATCATTTTAAGATCGTTCGTGCCTCGTAATTTTCCATAGTTTGTATGCCAATTTTATTCACCAAGCAATCCAACAACGCATACTACAAAAGAAAGCAAAAATTTGTGTTAGACGGTTTCATGAGTCGTATTTTGTGAGACATATATCTTATTTTAGTCATCCATGAAAAAATATTACTTTTTATGCTAAAATTATTACTTTATATTGTGAATATCGATAGGGTTGACTCGTCTGAGACCGTCTCACACTCACAAAAGAAATTTAAAATTTTAAGATTCCTCAATCAAATCGAAAACCTAAACCAAACAAAACCACTAAAAATACTAACTTTTGTTTCAATTAAAATTTTTTTTTCCCAAGAAAAATAGCTTTGAGGTTGTGCTTTTCAAATGCTTTTAGTATTAAATTGTCTTATAAAGCTCTCGACAACACCATAGTCTTCTGACGTGAATGATATTTTATCATAAAAACCATGTACATCCTTCTTCCCACATGGTACGTTACTCTGGCAGAAGCAAAAGTTCCCTGGCAAAGTAACTTATTTTAAAATAATTTCTCAATTCAAAAGCCCCCACTGTTTTTATTCATTCGAAATGCATTTAAATTCAAAACCCATCGTTCTCACTTCTCACCAGTCTTGTCTCATCGCCTCTCTCTCTCTCTCTTCACACAGACGCACGCGCGTGTGTGTCTGTGAGTGAATACTTACACAACAGAATGTATACATACATAGATGTATATGTATAACTATGCGGTCTCAAGCAGCCGAGATTCTTTCGGGCAGTGGATTATGCTGGAGAAGGATCGAAGATTTTGAAATGAGGGCAATGCTGTGAACTTACGCAGCTGTGTTTCGTGATTTGTGGAGGATTCTGTACCGGGTTTTGTGTTTTGGAGTTGTTGATTGGGGAATTGGTTTTCGATTTTGATCTGTTCAAGTATGGCGGCGTCGACTTCTAGAGGGAGGAGCAGTTCCCCTTTCCATTATCGGAAACCTTCGAGTCCGTACTCTTCTACATCTTCATCTTCGTCGATGATGAATGGTCGTTTTATACCGCGCTCGAGCTCCTCCTCCGCCACGTCGTTTTACGGTGGAGGAGGTGGAGGTGGATATGGATCCAGATCCACGACGCCTAGCCAAAATACTAGAGATTATTCTCAAAGTAGGACGCCGGTTAACTATCCGTCGATGGAAGAGCAGCTGATTGGCGAGCCAGTGGATAATGCTTCAAGATCGGGGGACAGCATTTTGGTGACGATAAGATTTCGGCCAATGAGGTGAATTTGAATGAAATGATAGATCTAACTTGGATTTAGTTCTAGCACGATCCTTTGAATTTGGGGAAATATTGGAAGCTTGTTTACCTTTGTGGGAAATATGATTGACTTGATTTGTCTTTTTTTTTTTTTCTTGTTGCAGTGAGCGAGAACATCAGAGAGGTGAGGAGGTCGCATGGTATGCAGATGGCGACAAAATCGTGAGGAATGAATATAATCCCATGACTGCATATGGATTTGGTAAACTTCTTTGCTATTTTACTTTTCGTTTTAAGTTATTATGATAACGATGTTCAGAATTTGATGGCTGATTATGGTTTCAAGTTGCATTTGAATTTTTAGGAGCTGCAAAACCAGTCAATAGATAGCAGCAATTCATTATAGGCATGCTCAAGTTGAAATGATGTGAAATCAATAGCCTTGAATAGTATTTCTTTTGAAGTCTCAGCGCGTGGGATTTTGCCGCTATTTACCAGCCCTAAATAATAATTGTAGTTTCAGAATGGAATATTTGCTGCCCAACTAATGAGAACATGAGCCCCTGAAGTTTTCTATTATTCATGTGACAGATAAAGTCTTTGGGCCTGATACAGCAACCCCTGAGGTGTATGATGTAGCTGCTCGACCTGTAGTTAAGGCTGCGATGGAGGGTGTGAATGGTATGTTCAACTTGATTTTACTTTTGCAAATTGAAATTGCTTGATTAAAAGCTGAACTATTAATTGTTAAGTTGACAAACTGGTTAGCTCTTATCAATTACTTTTTCTTTGACGACAACTCCATACCGTTGATTGATCAATGATAAGCTAGAATTCACGTTCATGTTGTTAAATTATCTTCTTTATTGTACTCTTCTGTGCCAATTGATGTCTGCTTGCAGTTGCAAATTTTGTTTCCATCTAATACTGGTTGAGTCAACATGCAGGAACTGTGTTTGCTTATGGTGTTACCAGTAGTGGAAAGACACATACTATGCATGTAAGTTGTATGCTCCCGTATAATTAATACTAACTTGATATTTGCCACTCATAATTTGAATGAAATAGAAAACAATGCATTTCCAACAGGCATTTGTTCTGGTCACACTGATTTATCCGTATGTCAATGTAATACTATACCGATTAGTTGTATCGACCATTTGTCCGTTCATCAATGTTCGACTTTTGAGATTATAGTGGATGTATGAATGGCAGGCGATGTATTCAAAACTGCATAGCGCCAATCGTTATAGTTGATATGTAGATGAGTGTAGTCAAACCATAGTTTAAAGGTCTTACCATCTAAAATGAAGGAGCATGAGATGTGTGACAAAACCTTTGGTTATGATTACTGATTTTCATATTTATACCTGTCTTTTTTTTGTTTTCTTTTATTGTGTCTCGTAATGAAATTTCACAATTTTGAACTTGGGAAAAGAGAATGACTGAACGCACTCCCATGTATTTCATTATTTTTTAAAAAATATTTATTGTCAGGGAGATCAAAATTCCCCTGGGATCATACCATTGGCTATAAAGGATGTATTCAGCATCATCCAAGACGTAAGTTTCCTTGCTATTATATTTAGACATTTTACTCAGTTCAGTTAATTTGAAATACAACCAACATGTGCCCCCTATCAAACAGTTTTTTTTATTTATTTATGCATTTTATTTAAAACAAGGAAATTCATTATTTATTGGTGGATGGCTGACTTTGATTTTTCTTTAGACTCCAGGCCGTGAATTCTTACTTCGTGTGTCATATCTTGAAATCTACAATGAGGTTGGTGCTAATGCTATGACTGTTACCATTGGCGTATGTATCGGTAGAAGTGGGAATTTGCATTCTCATCAATTTCAACCTTGAGGAATACAATCCAATGATCAGTTCTAAGTTAGCTTAGTTACATTTTATATGGTGTGTTCGAGTCCAATGTTAATGTTCTCTCTCATTTTTTTGGTGCTAGGTTATTAATGACTTGTTGGACCCAACTGGCCAGAATTTGCGTGTTAGAGAAGATTCACAGGTCCTTTTCACATTTCTTGTCTCTCCTCTTCCAGTATGCTTATTTAGTGTTCTCTCTGCTTAACTTGCACCTGTCCTTGATATAATGTCATTGTTTTTGGTCTTTCAAGAAATTCCCCTGCAACACCCAATGTTTGCTACTTTGCTTCTTTCACATGGGCACTATTTATGTTTCCTATTAACAGTTTAGATGAATACCTTTGTTTTGCTTAACTGTAAGCAATCAGCCTGCATATATACGGTTCACCAGGGTTCACTGATCTCTTGGAAATTGGAATTGTTTACCTTATGCCTGAATTTCTTTGTTTTTTCCATTATGCCTGAATTACTTGATTCACAAGGAATCATTTTTGGAATCTTCGAGCACATGATCTGAGTTTACTCAATCCTCAGTTTTGTTTAGAATTTTATCATAATATTAATATTATATTTGCTCAGGGAACTTACGTTGAGGGTATAAAAGAAGAAGTTGTTTTGTCCCCTGGACATGTTCTTTCATTCATTGCTGCAGGAGAAGGTGATTATTACATTTGTTATTTTATTTTTACCATATCTTTTTCACGGACAGTCCATTGGAGTGTTTTCTCTGATGAAGTTTTAGGCTTAATACATTAAATTTAAAGTAGGCTTTTCTTTTCATTGTTATTTATTTTCTTTTTGTCTATTCCTTATGCCTCTCTTTAGCATTGAGCACATATGGCTTGTTTGAATGGTTAATAAACTATTTGACCTTTATCGGATGTAATTACAGAGCATCGACATGTTGGATCAAATAATTTTAATCTTTTCAGCAGCCGGAGTCATACAATTTTTACATTGGTAAGAGTTTTTACTTCTTTGAGATCCGTGGTTTAACTCAAATATCCCCCCAACAGTAAGGGCACAATTCACATTCATGAATGGCGTTCAATATTCAATTACCTATCTTCCTTGCAGATGATTGAAAGTAGTGCACATGGAGATGAGTATGATGGTGTAATATTCTCTCAGTTGGTATGTATATGTTTATTGTATGGGATATTGAAATTTATCTCATTGACAACCGGAGAAGATTGCTTCAGTTTCTCATTTATAAGTAGTTTGTTCTTTTTTGTTTAGAACCTAATTGATTTAGCCGGATCTGAAAGCTCAAAAACTGAAACAACTGGCTTACGCAGAAAGGAAGGATCATACATCAATAAAAGTCTTTTGACGCTTGGAACCGTGAGTATCTGAGCTCCACCTTTTTGATTTTTTTGATTTTTCTCTTTTTTGGTTGATTCAGTGCCACATCTCTCTTTCCATCACATGTACATTTGTTGATACACAGCTGACTCAAACAAGCACTCTTTCATCAACCATGTTTTTCTGCATCATTTAAATTTCCCAATCTAGAGCTCTGATGTTTTGATGCCTTATCTGATGTGTAGGTAATTGGAAAACTTAGTGAAGGGAGGGCATCACATGTTCCTTATCGGGATTCAAAGCTTACAAGGCTTCTACAATCTTCACTAAGTGGTCATGGACATGTGTCGGTGAGCATGATAAACAATTGACTTGTATTACTTCTTTCCTGAACCAAATTGTAATTTTGCATGAATCACGTAACATTTATTTAGTTCATGTTCTCATTACTTTGAAACTACTTCTTTTTGTCACTTCACTTCTTAAACCTTATGGTTTCTTATATACATGAGTTGCTTCAACCAATCTATTATTTAAAACTCTATTACGGGAATATGCTCGTGGGAAACTCAGGTTAACTTGTTTATTTCATTGAGCTCTTAATTCTTGTTTATATTTTCCAGCTTATATGTACTATTACTCCGGCTTCAAGTAATTTGGAGGAAACCCACAACACGTTAAAATTTGCCAGCAGGGCAAAACGTGTAGAAATATATGCCTCACGTAATAGGGTGCGTATATTACCTGTATATTTAGTCGATGGTCCTATTTTAGACAATAATAAAGTTCGGTATAATCATGTCTTTTTTCTATGGTTTAGATAATTGATGAAAAATCACTGATCAAGAAGTATCAACGAGAAATATCATGTCTCAAAGAAGAACTCGATCAACTCAAGAGGGGAGTGCTTGCTGGTGTCAACCCTGAAGAAATTATAGTCTTAAGACAACAGGTATTATGACTCTTACCTTTCTAAATGGTAGGAAGTTGAATGGTTTAGCAGCTGCCTGCAAATTTAATGGCATATATTTATGTTCTTGATATTTAATATGCTTTTACTGTGACCTCATGGACTGATTTCGCAATCCATGTTTACTATGTAGCTGGAAGAAGGGCAAGTCAAAATGCAATCAAGATTGGAGGAGGAAGAAGACGCCAAAGCTGCTTTGATGAGCAGAATTCAAAGGCTAACCAAATTAATACTTGTTTCCTCCAAAAATAGTATACCAGGATACTTGAATGACGTGCCCTCACACCAAAGGAGTCATTCTGCTTCTGAAGACGATGTAAGTTGCCTTCTTCATTTTTGTCATTTGAATTTTTCTAGGCATGTTTATGCTATGTCATGTTATTCATTCAATTTTTTCATGAAACCACTGTCATATTGAAGTGGACAGTTACAGTTTCAAATAAATCTTTGTGATTCTAATATAATCCTGAGTTAAAAGTCTCTAGTTCATCCTCGACGTGTAGCGGTGGGTACTACTGACTGGAACCTGTAATTCAATGCATCCAAGTGCTTCACGTGCTTAACATAAAAGTAAACTACTTAGCATCTGTTCATACATCGTTTTCTGATTGTTATCTAGCAGAAGTTGGATATTCTGCGCGATGGGTCTTTAATTCTTGAAGGGCAGAGCCAGAATCGTGTATCACCTTCTGCTTTAACTATCACATCAGATGCTTATGATTATAAACACAGAAGATCATCCAGCAAGTGGAATGATGATCTATCGCAAACTGGCAGCACTATAACTGAAACAACTCAGGCGGGTGAACTAATCAGTGGTTTTTCCTGCCCAACTAAACTGCCCATAGTATGTTCCAACTTCTTTCTTCTATATTAGGATAGTGTGCCTCATAAAACTCGAGCTTAAATTTTTTTAATTAGATATTTATGTGGTGTCGCTACGGGTAATTATGTTTCCAAATTTGTAACATGCAATTCTTGTTGGATAGCTGTTTTTTTGGTCGCACCATTTCTTTTGACATTCTGGTTTTATATTTACCATTAAATAATGATTGTCTCACATCTAAAGTTCATTGTTAGACCTTGCAGTTTTATTAAGGAAATCTTGTTCATCTGAATACTTCTCAACAAATGTTTTTGTCCTATTGTTTGTAGGATGGAGTGACAATGTCAGATCAGATGGACCTCATTGTTGAGCAAGTTAAGATGCTTGCTGGGGAAATTGCATTCAGCACCAGTACCCTAAAGCGTTTGGTTGAACAGTCCATTAATGATCCTGAAAGTTCAAAAACTCAGGTATTCTCTCATTCCTTCAAAAATACGATTAATCTTTTTTCAGTAGATTCCACCTTCGATTTTGAGGTTTCACTGTTTTGGTTCCCTGCCAGATTTTGTTATGATTGATAATGAGATGTTGAGCATACAGAATTTTCACTTTCTTCTGATGGACAGATTCAGAACTTGGAGAGTGAAATCCAAGAAAAGAGAAAGCAGATGAGGGTCTTGGAACATCGTATAGTAGAGAGTGGTGAGGCTTCTGTTGCAAATGCATCGATGGTTGAAATGCAGCAGGTTATTAGCCATTTCAAAAGAATCATATCATTTAACTCTCTGATTATATTATTGGATATTAGTGCAAATTTTTTTGCTTGTTTTTCTTTGACAGACAGTCAATAAGTTGATGGCGCAGTGTAGTGAAAAGGGTTTTGAGCTAGAGGTTCGTGTTCTTTTTTATCGTTTCACCATATTTTGTCTTTGCACTGTATTCTGTAGTCACCTATCATCTGGCATTTGCTGTTACTGTTTCTTCCCTGAAAAGACCTGTTTTACAGTTTCCTTTTATTACTGTACATGAGTAATCATATTAGCTTAAGCTTTATTAATCTCAAAATGCAGATTAAGTCCGCAGACAACCGTGTGCTTCAAGAGCAGCTGCAAAACAAGGTCAAACACAAAAAAAATCTAAAGCATTTTTACTTTGTTGTGATTGCTTGCGTGATGGTTATACCCACACTTTACTGTACCCTTAAATGGAAGTTGTCTCTATTCTTCCTTCCAGTGTGCCGAAAATGAGGAATTGCTAGAGAAAATTAGAAACCTAGAGCAGCAACTAGCTTCTGTCTCTGTGGAAAAGATTCCATCCACCTCCAATCCGGGTGTATCTGATGAATATGCTGAGGAATTGAGAATGGGAATTCATTCCCAGGTAATGCTGTCTTGAAATTTTTATTTGTTTTGTATTAATGGTGGTTTTCTATATCGTAGATTTAAATAAGTGCAAGCTTGATGTCATGCGGGGGAAGGCTTAAACTATTATTGAAAGTTACCTGGTTGACAAATGTGACCATGGCGTACTTTTGCTCATGTGATGTGGTTGTGGGTTTTGCAGTTGCTTTAAAATTTTGTATCGCTAGATCTAATATAAACAGTTTTCATTATAAATCTGAAACATTTATTGCACCTATTATGAAATCATCAGATGCTCAAGAATCTCTAGAGTACTTGATACCAGCTACAGTTTGAATTTATTCGTTTAAAAACCACATATATGAACCTAAGCCGCTATTGGTTCTTACATTTCTCATTGCTATGGAAAATTAGTTCACGCTTGGTAAAATGTCCAATAAACGCGCTTATAAATAGAGTCAAACCTAGCCCCACAACCGACACAGTTATAACGAGCATGATGGCTTAGTCACTCTACTTTTAAAAAATGAACCTCCCTAGAATACTGTTGCAGCTCAGTGGCGAACATTTCCCCACGGTCAGTCTTCATACCAGTGCACTGGTTGTTTGACACTAAAATTGCTGCACGACATAGCTATAGCAACCTGAATTGAGCTGTTAAACCCAATAGTTCCAACAGATCAACGTTTGGTAGTGCACGCATTCCTTATTGCAGATCATAAGCTGGTCTGTCTTTCCATTTTATTACATGTCAGATGGGGTATCATAATGTTGCTCTATTATTTATTTATTTTTTTCACGTGTGATACATTGATTCTTCCTTTTCTTCTGGCTTTATAATTATACTCCCTCGTCACATTTGGAGTTTTAGATTGAATATTTATTGATGTTTGAAGCATTACAGGTGAAGATTTCTGACACTTGGTTTTGATGTCTGATGATATAGTGTAGCTTTTTTCATCTGTTTATGTTTCTGTGCTTTCATCTTCTTCTGATGGATGTCTTCTTTTTTGTCAAAACATTGATTGTTCTTTTGGAATTTGATTTAATTTACTTCTGGTGAACAGGAAGTTGAGAATCAGAAACTAAAGCTAGAACACGTTCGGATTCTAGAGGAGCATAGTGGGCTACTTTCACAAAATCAGAAATTATCCGAGGAAGCTTCTTATGCTAAGGAACTAGCATCTGCTGCTGCCGTTGAGCTAAAGAATTTAGCTGGTGAGGTTACGAAGTTGTCATTACAAAATTCCAAATTAGAAAAAGAATTACAGGCCGCTAGGGAGTTGAGCTCTAGAAGTTCCAACATTCATGCTGTTAATGGTGTGAACCGAAAGCACAATGATGTCCAACGAACTGGTCGGAGAGGTCGATTTTCTGGTCGCTCAAATGATGTTTCTGGTATGGTTAATGACGATTTTGACTTGTGGAATCTTGATCTTGATGATCTGAAAATGGAGTTGCAAGCAAGGAGACAGCGGGAAGCCACTCTTGATGCTGCCTTGGCTGAGAAGGAATTAAAGGAAGATGAATACCGAAGAACAATTGAAGAGGCAAAGAAGAGGGAGGTGGCTCTAGAAAATGATTTGGCAAACATGTGGGTGCTGGTTGCGCAGCTAAAGAAAGAGGGGAGTATCACTCAAGTGTCAAAGATGAATGACATGCAGAATGATATAAACCAAGTAAAAGATCTAAAAGTGGATGATGTTGACTGTGAGGTTCGAGTTCTCAAGGAACGGCAAGCTCAAGATAATTTAACACCTGCTTCTGACATTCCCAAAGAAGAACCTATTGTTGTCCGGCTGAAAGTAACTCCTCACTTTTTTAAACTTTTCATTGACTTTTCCATTAACATCTTTGTGTTGGTGTTGGTTTTACTACTCTACGTTGTTGCTCGTTATCTTGAGCCTGGCTGAAACTAGCCATCGCTATTTTTAGCTATCTCCTTGGATATATATTTGTTGTGTCTTACTAGTAAATAATTCTTATAGTAAATAATGTGTGATTTAAAAGCTGCTGATGGTTCAATTTTATTTGCTTGACTCGGTGAACATTGATACTCTTAGTTATCAGTTGAGGTGAAGAAAAAAAAAGCCGAATATATGCCTTGTGTGCTGTACTGTTAATCGATTTGCTTACAAGCTATTCTGTAGGCAAGAAAAACTACTTTACTCTTATTCTTTCCTTCAAATCCCTTCAGGCGCGAATGCAGGAGATGAAGGACAAAGAACATAGGTACACTGGGAATGGAGATGCAAATTCTCATGTGTGTAAAGTGTGTTTTGAATCACCTACAGCTGCAATGCTTCTTCCATGTCGCCATTTTTGCTGTATGTTCCATTCCTTTTTGAATCCTAATGCGTTTCTTTTTTTATTCATTTGGGACATTACCGACTAAGTTTAATTCGTTGCATTGCAGTGTGTAAATCTTGTTCTCTTGCTTGTTCTGAATGCCCCATTTGCCGAACAAAGATTGCAGATAGGATTTTTGCTTTTACTTGACTCCCCTTTAAACTCAAGGTGAAGATAGATATCTATCTCCTTTTGGTTTTCCATTGCTCCTGCTTTATTCTGCAAATTTTATCTCAGACCTTGTCAAAATTTGGGATCTAAAATATTTGGAGCTGTCTCAATTCTTGTAATTTTAATATTTCCTTCATTCATATCTGTTTTTGCAGGGATTTGAGACCGTACCTCCGTCAATTACCTGCTCGTTATTTTCCTCAAATGGCAGGTGCCATTCTTTAATTAGTTAAACTGTATGTATTTATGTGTCATCTTTATCATTCCCATAGGGACTGTGAAATTCAGCTGAGCAGAAAATGGGGTGTTTGTGAAAGAGGAGGGAGGGAAGAAGAGAACGTGTTCCCAATCGCGTCCTTTTTTCTTCCATGTTGTAATGTATCCATATAACAATTCATTGTTAAATCAAATTTGTTGATGCA
Organism: Primulina huaijiensis; assembly: GCF_012295235.1. NCBI lineage: Eukaryota > Viridiplantae > Streptophyta > Magnoliopsida > Lamiales > Gesneriaceae > Primulina > Primulina huaijiensis. The sequence goes on from NC_133316.1 coordinate 2,613,624, forward strand.
GCGATTGACTCTTCCCCTAAACTCCTGCATGGTTGAAATGATTTGAAAATTGTTAAAAATAATTAATTGGCAAATATTGGCATGTTATCTAAGATAATTGAAATGTATTGTTATCGTATACTACACTTTTTGGTAGGATGTAGACGTGATTCTATAATGGTTTTCGAATTTAATGAGTTTTCTTTGCTACGGAATGTAGTATTTGTTCCTAGCTTGTGCGATTAGAAATATATTTAAATTTTATATGACAAAAAATAGAAGAATACAAGAATTTTTTTGCCGCCCGTGACTCCCGTCAATCACTTGATCTCCTCGCGTTGCTAATGATTTAGTTGAACATGGTTTTTGTTTTGTTCTTCTTGTACATTGAATGCGCCTCATTATCAAGTACGCCGCGTTCCTCTTAAATTATATTATAATTCAATTATTGAAGATTTTGCAATAATGAGAGAGCTGGTTATGATTTAATGACTTTGCTATTGAAATTTGCCATCATCGGTAAAAAGTGTTATATTGCATTAAAATCTCATAACTTATACTTGTAGCTTAACAAAATATCAGATATAGCCAAGAATATTTTATGAACAGTTTTCTAGTCCAAACAAGTGAAATGAAATACTTACCTTTGAGAAAATTACCAATGAATGTGAATACTTCATTAAAATTCATGCTAACCCGAAGGGTAAAGAATTTCCATTTTATCAGATGCTTAGAAATTAATGTATTGAGTTTTCAGCGTTTAGATAAGGTTTCATAAACATGTTCACTTTGAGGGAGAGACGTGAGTTCCAACTCATGTAAAAGCAAAAAATAAAAATAAAACCCCCTTTCCCCACCCTACCCAAGATTGTAATAAAAAAATAATAAGTTATTGAAGAAATCTAAACGATGTTATCATCAAATGTAATTTTTATTTTTACTTTCTTTTTTTTATCATCACGTGTTATCTTATAAAATAGCTGGTTAAATTATATTTTTTCTAGTTATTTTTTTATTATTTAGAACTCGGCTTATTTGAAATAAATTTCGAATAAGATTTATTTTCTCGTATTAATTACCTTCTATATGATATGAAATCTTTTTGTCAAAATTGATTTTAAAAAATATACTATTGACATAGTGAAAGTTATCAAATATGTATAATGGAAGTGACTTCTGAATTTTAAATATTTGATAATGCCGCAATTATTTATTTCCTGTGTATAAATAGGTATAGTGAGAAAAATGGAAGTTGGAGCTAAACGCCTAAACCCAACAACTATCTCTCTATAATTTTATTTTATTTTATTTTATTTTTTGTCCTAAATATGTAAATATCATTCCATTTGTCCCTCTCCAAAGATAGAAGTTTAGACTTTAGAGCATCAATTTACCATATTAACCTATGCCTAAACTAATGTCTGCAATACTAAACACAACTTGAATAATTTAAGCTAAAACTATGTTAATCCAGTCCTAGAATTTAATGAAAAAACGAGAGTTTCTTTTAGGACAAACTAAGAAATAATTTGGCATGTAACCGAAACATGGAAAAAAATTAAAGAAAGGGGCCATTAACAAGCAATAATGTGGGTATTAAAAGCAATAAATTGGCTGTCCTGTATTATTATGTAAACGTGGGCCACTGTTTTGCGAAACTAGATGTTCTTCCTCCAATGAAATTGTTCAGTTGGCCAAGATCTGGTTCCAATCTTGAACGCACTTTCCCAAATTCGTGTACTCAAACGGGTCGTTAGACAAAGAGCGGAACAGTCCAATTTCTTATCTTTTTTATTTTTCTTGATTGATTTTTTGAGTTGGAATGTGAACTGATACTTCAATCGGCTGTATGTGTTGGGAGGATGCGGCAATTGTATGAGATCTGAGCAGCTAAAATTTCAGGTGATTTTTGGCCTTTATTTTCTTGAGATTTTAATAAAGCAAGGTTCTTGGTGTAAAATTCATGAATCCCATATTTTTTTCCAAGAAATTTGAGTTTTTGTTTATGAAAAATTCATCTTTCTGGCTTTGCGGCGTTGCATATTGAATGCTTGTTTTTTAAGGGATTCAAATGTTATAAAGAATTGTCATTTACTAATGTTGTTTGGTTATTTGAATTGCTTATCAAGGTTCTTGTGTTCTTACAAGTATGATCTTGTCCCGTGGGAGAGATGAAATCTTGAAAATAAATTGGTTTCTTCGTTTACAGAGTAGACAGATTGAGGAATAGTAAGTAAAGATGGGCAAGACAAAAGGTTGGTTTCTGTCGGTGAAGAAGGCCCTAAGCTCAGATTCTGAGGAAAAGAAAGCTAAGGTGCGCAAAGAAAATTGGATTCAGTGTATTGTGACAAAACTTTGACGATTAGATTTGGTTGTTTCCATTAACTTCTGTTCTGGTTTCTGGATTCAGAGTGGAAATAAGTCAAAGCGAAATTGGTTCGGGAAAGAAAAGCCACTGGGATCGAGTTCTCCGATCCCCGAGACCATTGAAGCATCTTATCCTCACCCTCTTCCGCAATTGGAAGATGTGAAGCCAACAGAGACGGAGAATGAACCGTCAAACAATGCTTATACTGTCTCGGTCAATTCATCAGCTGATGTTGAAGATGTAGCAGCTGAAGAGGTTGTCCAGCCCCGAATAGTGACACGGTTTTCAGGAAAATCCGAGGAGGAAGTGGCAGCAATCAAAGTTCAGACCGCATTCCGTGGTTATCTGGTATGGTAGTTTATTGGTTACTGACGGGATATGGATATACTCTCGAGAGTAGTTCAAAGTGAAGTTGATTTAGCCTTAACCATAAGATCTAAAGTGGGTGGTGCCGGCAACGGCAAGGAGGCTGAAAATGGTTTCATTTTCATATAGAAATTGGGATTAATTTACTCCAGACCTGAAGTACGAGCCTTTGATATTTTTGTTGTTATAGATATAGATATAAATTTTGTTAGTACATTCAATGTACCAAATTACTCAGCGATATCAACGTCACACATTCAGGTGTTCCTATTAATCATATCATGATGGTCCTAGAAAATTATTCTGATTCACTGATAGTATTATTGTGTAATCATCATTTATACTTCATTTCATTTTTATTTTATCTTACTCAAAAGAATCGTTGTTCATCACGGTGGAGACGCAGTATACCATGAAAGTTTTTTGGTCTTTTTATTTTTCAGGCGAGGAGGGCACTGAGAGCTCTAAGAGGGCTTGTGAGACTGAAATCACTTGTTGATGGACCGATTGTGAAACGCCAAACTGCAAACACACTAAAATGCATACAAAGTTTATCTCGTGTGCAGTCTCAGATTCAAACAAGAAGACTCAGAATGTTAGAGGAGAATCGAGCACTTCAGAGACAGCTCTTACAGAAACGTGCTACAGAACTGGAGAGCTTGAGAGTTAGTTCTCTTAGTAATGCAAGCATTTTCTTTATAAACAAGTGTGCAGGAACTTGCACCTCCTGCTGCTGTAGTTTCTTTTTATGATTGGCATAATAGTTAAGATCATTTGTTATTTCCCATTTGCAAATCGACGCAATTATGGGGAGGTCTTTTTGGGAAGTACAATTGTCCTGCTGTCAAGCGTGGCGCAGTATTCAAAGCGTAGAACTGGGACTGCTGAATGCTGTAAAATAGGAGCAGTATTATTAATTAACAAACACTTCTCGGTCCTATGATAAGAATGAAGCTAAAGTTAGCTTTCTGTTATGGATTAATGTGTAGCGAATTAGCTCGTTGGTTATTGTTTTAGTTCTTTTTTCTTGGGTCATGTTCCTAAATCTGTACATTGACTAGCTAGCTTTATTTATCCGGTCATTTGATTATCAACGAGTTTTTATTTCGAGGCTTCATTTACAGATGGGAGAGGACTGGGATGACAGTTTGCAGTCTAAAGAGCAAATCGAGGCGAGCTTGCTTCAGAAGTACGAAGCAACAATGAGGCGAGAAAGAGCACTAGCTTATTCATACACTCATCAGGTAATTGAGTCTTTATTGGTATATACATTGAAACGGTATGAACATTAAAAAATATACCCTTCTCTTGATGTTTAATCGATCGTTTTCAATTGTCTACATTTAAACTGAAAACAGCAAACGTGGAAGAAATCGGCAAAGTCTTCGAACTTGCTTTTCATGGACCCGACTAATCCTCACTGGGGTTGGAGCTGGTTAGAACGATGGATGGCTGATCGGCCATCGGAGACACAAAGCTCGCTGGATAAAGATCTTAATACGGATAATTTATCCATCAAAAGTGCTAATCCTGGAACTGCTCCAGGAGGAGAAATTACTAAATCTTTTGCCCGTCATCAGCTAAATCCTGAAAATCCATCTTCTCCATCCAACAAAAAACCGCCTTCTAGCCGCCAGTCCCCTGCCACACCCCCTTCAAAGGCCATTAAGTCTTCAATAACTGCAAGAAAGGTGAAATCTGCAAGCCCGGAAGTCAGTTCAATAACTCAAGACGACGATTCAAAAAGTAATATAAGTGCACAATCAGAGAGAAACAGGAGGCATAGTATTGCTGGTTCAACGATTAGGGACGATGAGAGCTTGGCAAGTTCTATGTCTGTTCCGAGTTACATGGCATCCACTAAGTCAGCAAAAGCTAAGTCGAAGCTCCCAAGTCCATTAGGAATCGACAATGGCAGCACACCTGAAAAGGGTTCAACCGGAACTGTCAAGAAGCGGCTTTCCTATCCACCTTCGCCTGCCAGACAGGGGAGGCAGTCAGGGCCCTGGAAAATCGACACTAGCTCCATCGGTGACAATAATGTGGATGAAGTTATCAATTAATTAAATCACATTTCATGAGAATGAAGAGGTCAATTTCATTTGTGAAGTTCCATACTTGAATTATTTATTTTTTCATTGATTTGTGCGCTTTGTTTGGGGTTGATTTTGTTCAGTCTTGAGTGAGTCTTGCTATACATTTGTTACTCATAATTTTTTTTTGGCTTCCTTCTGTTACTGTTATCAAGATTGTTATATTGATAAATAATCGTAGAGGACATAATTATTATGCTTTGAGTGAATCTTGTGATTGTCGTTTGCTTACATGTTTCTTTTACACTTTTAGTTAAGAATTTTATACTTCTACTCTATTGACGTGACTTGTTTATCGATTGAATTCAATTATCTTACCGAACTGGATGAAATTTTTATAAAAATCAAACTATTCAAATCGAATTTCATGAAAATTATATCAAGCGAGGCGGAATAATCGAAAATCGAACACTTGCTGTCATACAACAAGTGTAATGGAACGTATTTATATATATTATTATATGTTAGCAAAGAAATTGAAATATTTATGTGGTCCATTTAATGATACTAACTTTTGGACAAAATGATATACTCTATTGTCCAATATAAAGATCCATTTGTATTTTCACATTATTTTAAAAATAATTTAAAAGCAAATTTTACAATGATTATAAAATTTGAAAATAATTAATGTATTTAAATATGGAAAATTGTAATTTTAATCTTGTAAATTGATATTGTTTGAGCTTTAGTCATGAAATGCGACTTATGAAAATTTAATTTTCATCTAGTAATTTGATCTTTTTTAAAAAAATTTGGTCATTTTTTTCAATAGAATTATTTGGTATTGTACTCCCTTACATGACTTATGAGGTGAGAATAAAGTCTATATTATATATATTGAATTTCATCTCGGCTAAAAAAAGAAAAACAAATCAAAACAACCCCAAATATTATAAAATAAGGGGAAAAAAGTTTGTCGTTTTCTATTATTTTTGTTTAGGTACATTTTAATATGTGAAATATAACTTTATTCTTTTCATATGAGGCCACATATGAGAACATCATTGTCAAATAAGTAATAATCGGTTGATTTAGTGTTTTTGAGGAAAAAAAGACAAAAACAAAAAAAAAATCCAAATTATTGGATTAAAACCAAACTTTGACAAATTATATGAATAAAAATCAAAACATGTCAACTTATCGGGATAATATTATAATTTTTTTCTATTTAAATATATTAACCATTTCAAAGTATGTTATATTTCAATAAAAAGGAAATTAGATGTTAACTTTTTTTGTAATTATTGACTTTAATATATGAACTTTTGGATATAAGATTTTATCACTAGTTTTGTTTTCCCAAACGATAATCAAATCTAGGAAAGATGATGACTGCAAAGTTACAAACCCTGATTGTTTAAGTCGGGAGCTCTGCAGTGGAGTATTTAAAGGGCAACTCGGCAGCGTGTCTGAACTAAGGAAGAGGATATCACACCGCGTTGAACGTTCAAAACTGAGTCATCTTCGTGTAAAAATGGTGAGTGCCGTTGAAATTCTTTATCCACCATAATTTACATCCGAATTTAGTGGACAATCGCTGTGATTGTATCAATACATGCCGCCCATTTTACTATTTTGGCGGCACTGAATTAATATAATTTTTGTTTAAGGATTGTGAATGTAAGAATGGGGTACTGAGAAGCATTCCGTGTTTTCCCATTCTCCATTTCATGAATGCAAGTGCTTCTTTTGTTTTATTTTCTTATTGCATACTTGATTTGTAGCGTTTAGAAGTTACATGCGGATTTGTCTAAAAAAAGTTGTTTTACACCCGTTTTGATGTAGAATCTTGGTTGCTTCTGGAGTATAGGCATTAAATTAATGAATGGGAATTAATTATAGAACTATGCCATTTTCTGTTGTCTGATACCATGAAATGATGATATTGATGCAACTCCCGAGGGAGTAAATTTTTTAATCTCTAAGAAGTGTGAATGATGAGAACTGCCTATTTATGTTAGGATGAGAAAAGCCAGCCCGCTAATAATGAAATCAGTCTTGGATCTTGATTTGGTTTTTCCATTTTAAATGTGCAAGCATTTGTCTTTCAACATCTTTACTGAGAAATTGTAATTGCTTATCATACGATCTTCAGTTATAAAATGCGCGAGTAATCCTCCATTAATTTGCTCATCATTCTCTGTCAGGATCGTATCACTCTGCTTTACTTCATCATCAATTGCATGACTTTATCACTTGTAAATAGATAGATCAGTTATCTATAGCGATTGCTTTTATTGTTGTTTGAAGTTATAAATACACATTATAAAAAATCGAAAGTTGAAATTCGAGGCAGACTTCACCCTTTATAGTAGGAATAGCCGTCGCTGCTACTGCTTATACTGGTAGATATGGAATTCAAGCCTGGCAAGCATTCAAGGCAAGGTCGCCAACCGTTAGAATGCGTAAATTTTATGAAGGAGGTTTCCAGCCAACAATGACCAGGAGGGAAGCGGCTCTTATTCTTGGAGTCAGGTGATTCAAAACCTTCATTGATTTTGTACTTAGATTTCACAAGTATGTTGATTTTGGCAATTAACTATCACCAAATTAGATCTCTATTTTATACCCGTTTATGTTACTGTATGCCGCATCCCAAGTTGGTTAATAATTGATGGGCGTTTTTATCGTTGACTTTAAAGCTTTTGATTCATGTTCGACCTTTTATTTGCTCTAGGTTCCATAAAATACGAATTTACCAATGACTGCCTAATATTAACAGGATCATGTGTGATATTTTTTTTTTTCATTTTTAACATCATTTTAACTTGATTCAGGGAAAGCACTCCAGCAGATAAGGTTAAGGAGGCGCACAGACGGGTGATGGTAGCAAACCATCCTGATGCAGGTGGGAGCCATATCTTGCTTCTAAAATTAACGAAGCTAAAGGCATTATTCTTGGAAAGAGCAGAAACAGCGATTCTGCTTTCTAAAATCGACCGAGATTTTTGCCAATTTTTATGAGTTTTGAAATTGAGCATGATCAACTAAAAAGCTAATCATCACAGATTGATGATCCGATAACATCTTCTCCTCAATTTTGAAGAAATCTACATTTTAATAATTCCTTAAATTGCTGTGAGTGTGCATTGTTTGTTGTAGTCATGCTTTATTTTCAAGGAGCATAGTGTACTGGATTTGTGTTATGGGAGGAAAGATGGAAGAATTATATTGTTTTTATTGGATTTCTTATGAGCAACTCCACATGTTTGAAGGAGGCTATATTGCATGAAAAGTAGTATCATAAGATGGTTTCTACCATCCAAGTTGAGGTTCTTTATGAAGTATACAGGTAAGAACCTTCATTTGCAGGTCAAAAAATGGGAGATATTTCAATTCAAATATATTGTAGTGAATTTTTTGTTGTTTTCAGAACTGTCAGGAGCAGTAGATTAATCACTTTCAATCCTAATGCTACCTTCTTCACACCATTTACTACTACTACTACATTTCACCACTTTCTTTTTCTCAGGGACTCCAGTCAAACTTTGTTCTTGAGCTGGAGTATAATCTTTGGATGCAAAAGCATCAAAATTTCCTTCAAATTCTTCGTTTGTAAAGAGGGACATCTGGTCATAAATCTGCAATTAACTCCAAAATTAGTGTACGAGCACTTTAATAGAAGGTTTTTGTAACATTATAAACAAGTGAGGATAAATATTTTTTCCTGCTAGTATATTAATTTCTTGGACTTCAGTATCATATATTAGCACTTCAACACATAATTTGTGCACTCGACACACGATAAAATGTAAGTGGTTATCTGAAGTTGAGTTTTTTTACATATCTAATCTTGTTAGTTACTAAGGATGTAGATACTCAAATACTACTGGCATATTCATATTCATGCTCGAGCATGAATTTTTTAGCAGCATTGAATCTCGAAATTTGAAATAATTTTGGTTTTAATTAGAGCTCGAATTCTACTGAGATTAGTTTGGTATGAACTTAATTTCTATCATGTAGAAGCTTGAATTATAGCTTGAGGTTGCAAGCTCGTTGAATTTAAACATTTTTATAAATGCACGCACACACAAAAAACAATTAGATTGAGGTAGATAATTTTGAATATAAATTGAATATCATTGTTGTTGATTTGAAAAGCTCACGAGCCATTTGAATTCCTTTGCTCCTCCAAGTAATGATGGTTAAGTCTCTTACTTAGTGAGGAACTGAGGATTGGTAAATATAAAAACAAAAAATCGAGAAACATGCTACAAACCTTGCAGAAACCATAATGAGAAGAAGTATCCATCAAATCTTCAACATGCCAACTGGGTAAAGTCTCCATTAAATAATCTGTTCTGCTACTGGTCGAAACTTGGCTCGCGGCTTTGCTTGACTCATTGTTATCTCCCCAAGGATTTGATGATGATTCTGAGCAGTTGGTCATCAAATTTGACTGGAAATTAGTTTTACATGCTATGGAATTCTTCATCTTTGTTTCTGATCCTGATTCGCTGGATGAGGCTTGCACATTAAATGAAGCAGCAGCTGCAGAAAGCTTAACCCCGGTAAGTAGAAATCTATTGTGCTTTTTTGTATGTTCATTGGCTTTGTGTATTGAACTATCACACTCTTTGCAAAGTAACGCTCTGTCTTCTTGACAGAAGAATAGTGCTCTCTTTTCCTGTGAAAACCAATCAAGAAAATTTGGGAAGATATTAACTTAACTAGCTTGTTTTATTTTCGGGATATTTACATTTTTGTCCCTAAAACTTGTCATTTCAGTATATTTTGTCGTCCATGTTTAATGGTTAGTAGATTTGGTCCCTCAACTTAAAAAAAAACTATATCTAGTCTTTTTTTGGGTACTCTCTATACACTCTTATCAAAAAATGTAGCACGCATCACACGTGCCACCGTCTTTTATTTTCCTTGAATTGAACCTTTGAGTTTGATTTTTCCTCTAATTTTACCTCAAAACCATGACTGACTGCTATTGCCCAAGAAGAAGAGATATTCTCCGAAACTATTTCCAATTTCCTACATAATAGCAAGCAAATTCAGGAGGAAATATATTTCTGATTTGGGAGAATATCCTCTCTTTCTCTGGCAAACTTTAAGTGTGGGTATGATTCTCAATGTAAAATTATGCTATCAGATTAGTTGTGTTTTCAAAAGTCAAAGAGACTGAAAATGTAATTTGCTAAGCATGCTAACCAAAACCAGTTAACGGAAAACATTATAGACTAACAATGTGATTATCATCTATTTTCTCAAGTGTAAAATTTTTGGATGAAATGATGGGACGCTATAAAGTATGAAACATGTGCACATTTGTTACCTGGCATATGTCACATAATGGTGAGTCTTGAAACTGAGGATGGAGAAGAGAGAACCTAGTGTGTTTTTCGGCTAGTTTATTGGCTCTGTGGACTCGAATATCGCAGTTTTGACACAGGGAAGCCTCATCCGCAGGGCAAAAAACAGAGGCTTCTTCTTTCCGGCAAATATAACATAGAATCTTCATTGTTTTCCACTGTGTCTGTTTTTGGTGTGGATAATATCTTGGGTACGTTGTGAATTTGTGATGTATTGTTAAGAGATATAAAGTGATGGTTGGTCGAACTTTTATGGGGGCATATGGGTTGGAAAAGCACAACTAAGAGATATTAAGATCAGTGGTAATTGAATATAAGAAAGAAAGTTCTTGAAAAAGCTCATGCAAATTGGGTATATCTCCCACTTGGGTGGTTGTAAGAGTGGACCAGTCCAGAAGATACAGTCAGCTTCTCTGTTAATAACTACGATTCCAACAAAATCTTGGGTGATACCATTTGTTAGGAGAGAATATAGAGTTTGCCACTTGAGTTAAATAAATAATTTGAGGCCCGACATGGCCGATTAGTCTAGGCGTTTACGTAAATATCAAGACTTTATTTTCGATCAAAATGTGAGATGGTGTTTTTAACCGCATGATCGACATTTGTAGGGTTAAAGATGAGCAAAGGAATCAGCTTCGATAGATAATTATACCCATATACGATCTTGTTATAGTTCTGTAGGGAAAAGATCAAGTTGGCTTATATAGAGTGTAGGGGAAACAGCTACATATTTGATATTTATGACAAAAGCCTTTCATTCTTAATGTTGGTTTGTTTGGCAGTGGAATGGGATGGGAGTATGGCTGTACAGGATTGGATGGTCTTTTATTTTGTTCATTTATTGAACCATACTTTGATTTTGCATTGGGTAATGTACATGCACACTATCCAATTTTGTTCCCTGTACATTTTATGTTTGGGACGCCCAAATATTTAACTTGGGTCGTGTCGGTGCATTATATTTATGAACAAAATTTGAAATTTAATTGATTCAATTAATTAATATATAAGAATTTTAATTTTAAAAAGTTATGCATGAAATTACTCTGTTATTAATCCAAATATGAGTTTTTTTTTTAAATATTATTGGAGAAATTGTGTTTGTACATAAAAATTGAGATGACGTGTCTGGTCAAATTTGTGAATAATCTTACTTTTACATTCAAGCGATGTGGATTCCGATTCGGTTGTTAGTTCTAACTATTTTGGTAAGCCATAAAGTGAAGAATATGTTGAAAATCGCGGAAGAAATCTATGAACAAAATCTGATCTAATTATGAATTGAAATGACATTTTACAACTAGAATTAGAAAAACTGAAGGGATATACCAAAACTAAAGAATTTACGATAATGAAACTAGAAAAGATGCGATATGAGATGAGCTAAAATGGCTAGAATTTGCAGAGAATGTGTACTGTAATTTTGAGTTAATTGTTGATGAAATTATTGAGAGTTTTTTAATGATCTTCCATCTGCTTTTGTTCATTCCTCCGGACGGTTTCATCCATCTTCCACTTTCTTTGGTCGTATATCATGGCTCAACTTCCTCAATCATGTGCGGACCAAGTCCTCAAACCACCTGATTCTTCTGAGTTAATGATTTTAACCTAGTGTGCCTCAAATATATTTGGGCTGGCAGGATTTGTTTGTCTAAAAAATAAAAATCTAACGAAATATAAAAGGGAATAGCAACATAAAAAAATTTAAAGAACATTTAGATGGCCTACATGTGGGTGAGAGATCAAGGGAGAAAGAAATTGTAGACGATGATATGAAAGGTGGAAAGAGGAGTTCTTAATTAAGAATTTATAATTTTGGAATTGATTTAACAATGTAAAAATCTATTACTTTATATGTATATGTGGTCCTAGATTTGTCAAATTGAGTCAAGCTTGTCGGGCCAGTCCGCTCCGCTATAAAAATTGAGCGGGTTAGGTTGATAAAATAGCAGATCGTTGGGTTGCGGGCCAAGACGGGATGTGTTTAAATGAGGTGGGCTGGCCCGCCAAATTAGGGTAGAATTTTATATTTTTAAGTTTTATATAAAAATTAGAATAAGTCTTCTGCGCCTCCATGACTCTCTTATCTTATTTCTTCTTTATTTTTCTCCTACGCCTCTCCTCTATTAGTCACTCTGGTAAATTCTGAATCTCTATGCTAATGTAGAATATCAAGATTGAATGAAATTTAATGAAAATTGACTTTATAGTATTTGCTTAATCTTTTCATGTTTGGTTTAAGCATTTTATCTTTTATGCATTTTGTTGTATGCTTTCTTAACTTCTTATTTCGATGTTTTTAAGTATTTTATGAAACTATTTGATTGAAATATATTTTTCTTCTATATTTACTGTGATATTGTGTAGCATTTTTTCTTAAAAAAATAAGCGGGTCGGCCCGTCTAACCTGCGGCCCAAGGTGGGTTGGGCAGGGTTGGCCATTTAAAGGCCCGTCAAAATGGCAGGCTGGCCCGCCCAACCTAATGACAGGTTGCGGTGGGTGGCGGGCTGGTCCGCCCTGCCAACCCGTTTTAACATGTCTATGTGGTCTCAGAATTTGTGTTTGTATTGTCGATCGAGTTTAAAATTAAAAGTCTATTTATTTTATATACAGAATGAGCCACAATTTGTATAAAAATATACCATAATGTTTGNAAAAAAAAAAAAAAAAAAAAAAAAAAAAAAAAAAAAAAAACACACAGACATCCTAATAAAAATCTTGAGGCCCTTTATGGGGCTGTTAAGGAAACATTACAATCAGAAGGAATTATATGTAAGTTGACATAGATTAGTCGTGACATTTCATTATTGCGTGATATTGCCATCTCTCTTCCTCAACCATCTCAATTATTTTGTGACAACATCAGCGCTCTTAGTATGTTCATAAATTCTATTTTTAACGCTAGAACTTAACACATTAAAATCGATTATCATTTTGTCCGGTAAAAAATTGCTATAGGGACTTTGATTACTCGATACATTGTTTTTTCGTCTCAACCAACTGACACATTCACGATGTTGATTACTCGATACATTGCTTTTTCGTCTCAACCAACTGACATATTCACGATGCCTCTGCCTAAGAACCTATTCAGTAACTTTTGCTACAAATTAGGTGTTTCATTACCTCCACAACCCACTCTGAGGGGGCATGTTAAGGAAACTTTAAAATCAGAAGGGATTAGGCACAAATTAACAGAGATTAGTCGTGACTAAAATTCTAGAAACATTGGTGGAAGAATTAACACTATCTATATAGTGTAGTATAATAAATATCTAATGATATTGAGATATGTCGATAATTATTTTAGATGGAGCATTGACAAATCAAAAAATAGGAAATTAAATAGTCCTCCATGAAGTTTGTATTAATTTCATATATGAAGAATTGACAATTACGACTTGCGTTGTTGATTTCTACATTAATTAAATTTCAACTATTTTCAAATCTATTTTTTCCCCACAATAAAACCAAATATATCCCTATTTATTTTTCGTTTCAAAAAACCTTTTTCACCCTTTTTTTTCAGCTTTTTTTTTTATTATTATCGTTAGACTAAAATGAAATTTGACAAATTATAGAGAGACTAAATTGATATTTGATCTGTTGAAATAATAAAAATAAAAATATATGTTGAAATTTAAAAAAAACAAAAAACAAAAGTGTAATATTAGTATCATATAAGGGCAACGTTGGAAAAAAAAATGGTGTCCTTTCTAGATGGTTACTATCATNTATATATATATATATATATATATATCTTATTGTAAATATCTTATAAAACAAAAAAATTGTTCAAAGTAGTATCAAATATTTGGAAAAATACAAATTAACAGGAATAATCATATACATTTTTCCAATATTATACAATTGCTGATGACAAAAATTTCTGTGAGACGATCTCAAGGGTCGTATTTTGTGAGACATATCTCTTATTTGAGTTTTCCATGAAAAAGTATTACTTTTTATGCTAAGAGTATTACTTTTTATTGTGAATATCGGTAGGGTTGACCCGTCTAACAGATAAAGATTCGTGAGACCGTCTCACAAGAGACCAACTCATTACTGATATGGCCATTTTGGTTTTTCGAACTTCACCAAATTATATCATCAATAAAGTTTAAACAATTACAAAAAATACCGAAAAATTGATTTCAACAAATTACAATGGTGTAATTGCAATTAAAGTACTGTAAGGGTGTATATTGAATTTCTGAGTCACTTTTCCATAACGGACCGTAACAGGCTGACAACTGGGGGAAACAGGGAAAACCGAGAAACCGCAAGAAGTTCCAGCCCGGAAGAATCGAAAAATGTTGAGTATTTTGAGGAAATCCATGGCCAGGAACAACGGAGGAGGATCCAGACCCACCCACCATTACGAGGCCGTCGAGGACCTCGCCGCCTGGGAGCTCGTCAGCCCTTCTCTCTCGGACGACGACGACCTCTACTCCTTCGACGGCGATGACATCATCAGCAGGGGCGACGAAGCAATCGGCGGCGAGATTGAGGAGGATCACAAGGAAGAGGAAGACTCGCGCGATGTCTCGCATCTGGATGACGTCATCTCCATGCAGTTGCTTTCGGTGTCACCCCAGCCCATGGTGTTTTTTCCTGTTGAAGACGTGATGAGTCTTCATGTGTATAATGATGATGGTGGTGGTGATGATGATGATGACGACGATGATGACGACGTGGATGATGAGTTGATTCCATGGAAACTGAAGGACAGATTCGGGAAGCAGAGGATAAGGAAGATGGGGAAGCGGGGTGGACCAAACGTCAGCAAATCGAAGAGGCTGCCGCATTACCACAACAGGCCTGGATGTTTGTATGGAAAGCATGGCCTTGGTGTGCAGCACTACTACATCTAATTGGGGGAAATCTGTATGTTAGCTTGGGATTAGTGGTTATTCTTATTTGATGTTGCTACTGCTTAATCTGTTCCCTCTATCGGTTGTTGATGTGCTTATGGTATGTGAATATAAAATATGGATA
The DNA here is from genome assembly GCF_012295235.1 of Primulina huaijiensis. Taxonomy (NCBI): domain Eukaryota; kingdom Viridiplantae; phylum Streptophyta; class Magnoliopsida; order Lamiales; family Gesneriaceae; genus Primulina; species Primulina huaijiensis. Next base: position 2,628,759 of record NC_133316.1, read on the forward strand.
TTTGACAATCTAATTCAGTGAAGATTTCTAATTCAGATATCTTTGACTTTTAAAGATATGTTGTTAAGCAGTTAATTTCATCATTCATATGATTGGATTCAAATATGGATACATTTTCACAGAGTTTTGTTCAGTGATCTTGGTCCATCAAGTTGTTTGCTGTTTTGTTTGGTTTGTTGTGTGGATATATGAATGGAGATATCTGGTTCTTGATGTGAATAATATTTGGATCTTTACATGCCTTGGTCTTGATGTTGATTGTGCTAAGATCTCACACAAGTTCCTACTTCTTCCTGATACACTTTGAGAATTGATTTCTCTAGGGGTAGATAATGTTATGTGTCACCGTAACCGCGCGGTGATTTTTGAATCACTAATAAATTTGTGAAAATTTTGCATCTAAATGGTTAATTTTTTGGATTTGGTATCTCCACTGATTTTTTGGCTGATACTTTTGGGGATTTAATGTCGAATAAGTTGGCAGCTAGTGCACAAGTTATATTTATTGATTGGCTTGGTAAAATGTTGTGCATATCAATGGCTTTTTGGATAGATTGAAACGCCTTGGAATGTCTGCTGATGTTTGATGATTAGTGAAATTTGTATTTTGATCATACCTTAGGTGGTATATTGATGCTTTGGCTGTCATAGAATCAATTTTTAGGTTGTACACATTCATTTTCTAGCTAAACATAGACACAAGCCATCTTTAGATTTTCATTCAGCTTATTATACATAGATTCAAAATGTGGAAATATGGGAGAGGAATACTTTCTAGTTTCTTCTACTTCATATCGGAGTCACGCATAATATGATACATAGACGATGTAAGTTACTTTTGGAGTACTTCTTTGGACTTAGCATAGGTCATAGATCAATTCAGCAATGTATATGTGCTATAAATTGTTTGGACTAAATTATTATGACCTGAGTTTATAATATCAAGGCAGCTGGCATTAAAAGTAATCGTATGCTCGTAACATGGTGGAATTCAGTTGGAAACTGAAATCCAGCCAAGGGATTTATCCAGAGTCCAATATTATCGCTGGGTACAAATTTTAAAGCGCGCGATGCAACCTCCTTCAAGATCAAAGCTTGCAACTGAAAAAGAACGGTCAAATCGCCAATTTCCTCCTTTAAAATTGAATCAGAATCTCCATTAGCCAAATTCCGTTCCACTGATCGATGAAGAATAGTATTTGAGAACGAACCTTAATCGCAATGGCCGATCCAACGGTCAACAGAAACTGGCCGGAAGTTAATGATCGGAGATCCGAAAACAATGAAAAGAGTAAAGAAAATAACTGTTTGGATCCAGAATTGTTCAGTTGTTTGCTTCAACCATCTCCGCCTGACTCTGATCCCAATTACATCGGAATTCGCCGCTTATTCCTCAATCAAAAGGCTAAATCCAGTGTTTTCAGCCGCAAGGTATGCTTCTAATTAGGGGGTGTCAATTCGGGTGGGTCGGGTCGAGCAATAGTACTATTAAAAAATTGCTCAACTCGAATCCAACCCGAAAACTCTCAACCCGAATCAACCCGATCAACCCGTATAACCCGATTTTGAATTGTTTTTAATTTTTTAAAGAAAATTAAATAAAATTAAAAAAAATAATATTTTAATTTAAACACATAATAACAAAATATCCCTCATATATATGATTTAAATTTGAAGTCTAATTGTAAAAAATAAAGTATATTTACTAAATCAAATAAACAATTGTTTAAAAATAAAAAATATTCAAAATAAATATTAAATTATGAAAATTTATGATATAAAATATACAAAAATATTTTTTCAGTAATACAATATATAAAAATGTATGCAATATTTATTAATTATATATTTTTTTAAAAAAATAAAATTTTCGGGTCAACCCAACCTGATCGTTTTTTTCGGGTCATCTATCGGGTCCAACCCGATCTGACCCGAACCCGAAAACCCCAAACCCAAACCTGATTTTTTTCGGGTTAAACCGTGTCGGGTTGGTGGGTCGTGTCTGATTTTGACACCTCTACTTCTAATCTAGATTTTTCGTTGCGTGTCTCTCTAAATACGTATAAAATGCAAACAAATAATGTATCTATTTGGAAATTAGATGTTTTCATTGGATTTCCTAAAAGATTGTCTGTTGGCCAAAATGCGTTTCAATTTTCGCAAATTACAGCATAGATTGCAATATTTAGCATATAGTTTCAGTTAGATTAGGAGTTTAAATTTGGACGTGGTTGTGTCTGATCCTTTTGAGTGTGATAGGTAAAACTACATCTTGAAAACATGCATACTGATTAGTTAGTTAAGATTCATGTTGAATCAAGTGTATGCTGGAATTGATCCTCTAGGAGGCTAATAATTCCAGGGTATTCCTGATGCTTGAGGCTTCCTACTTGCTGCGTATCCAACTTGATACTCTTAAACAGGCGGTGTGAAAGCTCTCCTCGCTTTCGGAACTTAATTATCTTTGTCATTTTTTGATGGAACCAAGCGATATTGTAATCTAGAATTCTAATCGCCATATCAGACCTTACACTATTGCTCGGTGGCCGGTGCGTAATCTATTTTCCGAAATTATTTCATTGAAATAACAATTAGAATAATCAAATGTTCATATTTTATTTACAAATTTTTGTTTGTTTCTTTGTCCATATAAAAATTTAATTTTGCGAGTGAATTCTTCACACCATAAGTAAATGCTGTAGTTGGTTGTTGTAGAACTGGAGATGTAATGGAAAAGGTTACGTCGCCTACCGTAATTTTATTAATAGGCCAAGAAATTGGGACAGTGTGCAGACACCAAGTCAAACGAGCACTCCAGGAGATAGGTATGTACGCACTAACTTTTCACCAAATGAGTTTTTAACCCGTGTTTGCTCACCATTGTAAATACCATGCAATGTCAGTAATTTTGTGTTTTTTGTAGCTAAACGTTGCTTGTAAGTTTATGAGCATGCTTCATCCTCATAAATGGTTATTGTTTAAGCTTTTCTTCCATATGACTCTTACATCAGGTTAATTTACTGGTTGATGCATCAGCGGACGATGGATATCATCTCCTCCGCCTCGCTCCCATTTGTTTGATGTGAGCAGCTGGAGTATTAGCAGGGCATGGGACATTCATCTATTGAGTCATTTCAGTCTGTCCTATGAGTATCTTTTGCACCAAAATTTTTAATAGAATCAGTGATAGATTATCGGCACGCACCATGCTTCAGACGTTAGTAATGAGGCTTGGAGCCAAGTATTAGACTAAAAAAAGGAGAAGTTAACTTAGTTGCTTATCAATATCCTCATTTTTTTGTTCTATGTTATCCTATATCAGTTTTACCGTCCATAAATTTCCAGGATCTTCGAAGTTCTAGTCAAGCATTGAGTCACAGCACAAGTTTTAGTTCTAATACAAGTGATATAGAGCGCCCCAGAAAAAAGGGTGAACCCGCGTATTCATTTGTAGGGATGCACTGCATATTTGACCAATGCAAGGCCATGGGTAATAATTCTAAGAGAGCAAAAATTCTATTTTTTTCTAGTGCTTATTTTCATTGTTGAAATGTCTTTAAGAACATATTTTAAACTTCACAGTTACGGTCATAAAGTTCGGGCATATGAGTTCTGATCTGCTTGCTTATGGAGCATCAGATGGAAGCTTGACTGTATGCACTGTCTTGACACCACCATCAGTTCTGAAGCAGTTAACAGGACATACAAAAGATGTCACAGGTTGGATTAACTGGTACTGACTATATAAACTTGTTACACTTCTATGTTTCTTTTTACTTCTGTGTTTGTCGTAAATATTTCAGGAGCTTCTATAAAAATCACTTGCATTAGATTTTACAATTTTAAGATAGAGGAAAGAAAATACGAAAATCATAGTGTGCAATTAAATGTATTGGGCTAGGATACACGGATATCGGTCCTATTATCTTGCTTCAACTATATAGAGAAATGTGGCTGATTTATTTATTTAACTATAAATTAAATGAAAACTTGTAGTTTGAGTTGGCCGGGGCTAGGTAAATTGTCTTGATACTTTTATCAGTGCACCTATGGTAGGCTGATTCTTGCTGCTGTGTTAAGTTATTTACTTATGATATTCTATCAACATTTGTGCTTTAAGTTTGCCAAGTGTTCTCGCATTATTTGGATCTAAAGTGTATTCCTTGTTCAGATTTTGATTTCTCAGCAAACAATCAGTATATTGCTTCTTCCTCAATTGATAAAACGGTACGAGTATGGGACACATCAAAAGGGCTTTGCATGAGGGTGATTTATGGAATTTCTTCACAACTTTGTATTCGCTTTCATCCTGTAAGTACATGATAACATTCTATTCCAACGATTTCACTACTGGTAGATTCAAAATATCTAACAATTATTACTATTAACTTGCGCAGGTGAACAATAATTTCCTCTCTGTTGGCAACTCAAATAAAGAGATCATGGTAATGCTTTGTGTCTGTTTACTAAATATGTTTTTTCTGGTCTGTTTAAAATTTCACATCCATGGTTGCAAAATTTTGGAGAAAGACTAGCCCTTACGATGTTGGGAGTAAAGTAGCACTTTTTGTTGCATTTTACTTCCACAGTATAATTCTATTCTGTGTTACCAGATTCTCGCATTCTAGGTGTTCAACTTTAGCGCTGGCAGAATGATCAATAAATCAAATTTCGACAGTGACGTTACCGCTATGGATCATGACCACATGGGTCAACTTATCTCCTGTGGCGATGCTCTGGTACACCATCAGCTACATTGATTTTATACTGCAAATAACCTTATTTTAATCTTCTTTTCTAAGACCACCCCCTCTTCAACTGACTCTACAGGGATGTGTTGACACAGTTAGAATGAATTCGCATACTGGTGTTCTATCCCGGTCTCACCGCTATCGAAGCAGTGGCAAACAAAAGTCTCCGGTCGCTACGGTTCAGTACCGAACCTTTTCCTTGCTCGCAAATGGTCCAGTGTTACTGACTTTTTCTCAAGGTGGAAGTTTATCTTTCTTCAGGTTAAATATATTTTTCCAGATTTCACAATGTAATTTTAGAATCTCGTTTTTGCTTGAACACTTTTTTGTTTCTGCAGTGTGTCTTTGGAGATACAAGGATATTTGACCCTCCGCTGCGCGCTGAAATTGTCTGCCCGTTTGCATAGTATTCGTGCCTCTTTCTGTCCTTTGCTTTCCCTCGAAAAAGGAGAATATATAGCCTATAGGTACAAATGCATACATCCATACCCTCGGTTTTACATTATCTTGTATTCCAACTGAAAGTATGTCTAATGGCTTATACTGACTTGTTTGCCAAATGTCTTGTGTTGACGGATGTTGACACAATATCTCCTATTGGCTACTGTCTAGTATGGTACGTGTAGGAAAGATAGTGTTCTAAATATCGTCCTAGGCAGCCTCCTAGACGGTGCCTAGGCGCTAGGCATCGGCCGACCGCACCGAAAAGATGCTAGTCGGCCAGCCTAGGCGGCCTTAGTGTGGTAGATTGGGGAAGGAGATGCTAACGATTGGAACCAGTGGTTCTCATCTGGGGTTAGAAAATACAGGCGCTAAGCGTTGGTCTGATGCCCGATTGGCGCCTAGCGAATATTAAAACCTTGAGGAAAGATATTGTTAATCGGTAGCAGATGATGTAGTACTTAGTGTAAGTGAATATTAGTGCTGAATCATTATTGTTGAGAAATTTTCATATTTGAATGATCTTAACCTTTCTGATTCCTGAGATTGATCTGCACACCATTGTAGTTGCTGGAAGTGAGGATACTAATGTCTACTTCTACGATTTAACTCGACCAAGGCACGCGTGTGTTAACAAATTACAGGTTTTTTTTACCTTATTCTAGATTTTACTGTTTTCATACCCACATACATATATTGATGATCAATTAAAAATTTCAGGGTCATGGTTTCCCAGCTATAGGCGTTGCTTGGAATAATGGGGAGAATTTGTTAGCTTCTTCTGATTTTGGCGGCACTTTGATTGTTTGGAAGAGAGCTAAGACAGGTTAAAAGAAAGTTATCCATTCTTTTTCTTTTGTACTCTTTTACCACCCAAAGAAAATGACCCTATCGCTTCAATATTCGTTAATATTCATGCAGCAGTAAATCTCCTACCACTATAGTAGGACTAGAAAGTAGAATATAAAGTAAAAGAAAAGGTTTCAAATGAAGACTACGGATAACGAATTACTACGCTGGAATATTAAAATTTAACCCAAATAAGGATGGCAAAATTAGTTTGTATATTTTCTGTTTCTCAGTGAAACATACTTTTCTTTTTGTTTCTGGAATTTTAGTGATCAACGTTGGTAACAGTTTTGCATATGAGCTGGCGGCAATCGCCATATTGGATCTGCCATCAGCCATCTGTTTACTTGCATTTTCACGTCTTCAGTTTTATTTCATGAACGGTATTTTGACTTAAGCAAAAACTTGTGTGAGACGATCTCACGGGTCATATTTGGTGAGACGGATCTCTTATTTTGGTCATCCATGAAAAATTTTACTTTTTATTATAAGAGTATTACTTTTTATTGTGAATATCGGTAGGGTTGACCCGTATAAAGATTCGTGAGACCGTCTCACAAGAGACCTTAGCATTGCCTTATCGGAAGCTGTCGACTGTGCTGGGGTTTGGAGTGTTGGATTGGATAGTAAAAACTTAGCAGTAACCTACAGATTAAAGAACACTAGAGCCTGACCTACGTAATCATCTCGGCTAAATCTTTGAACAAATTAATACTAAAGATTATGCGTGCTGCTAAGCAAATTATGGTAGGGTGGGCATGTTCAGAAACTGAATCAAAATCATAAAACCAAATCAAATCTCATGATTTGGTTCGGTTTTCAGACGACAAATCTTAAAAATTGGATCGGTTCAAATCTTGAATAAAAATAAATCAAACCAAACTTATTCGATTACATCAACATAAAAAATCATGTAATAAATTTTGTTAATTTAGTGTGATTTTTTTGAATATATGTATTTTATGTTTGATTCTTAGTTTGTATTATACATTAGAGAGTTTTGTAACAATACAATTACATTGCAATTTATTTATTGTAGATTTTAGTTCAAATAAACATGAATACAACCCTAAAAACCTACTTTTTTACAAGTCAGCAAAATTGTGCAACCTGCTTAGTATTTTAATATATGATTTTTATTTATAATCATTATACTCACAATCAAATAAAATATTTACTCAATTTTTGTCATAAATTAATTACTAGTTTTTATTAAATTACAATATTTTATGAACTAATTCACTAAGAAACTTAAAACTAGTTATCAAACCTAATCAAACTGAAATTCATGATTTCGTAATAAAAGTTTCATGTTTTGGTTTGGTTTGAAATTTTGGACAACTGACAAAATATAATTTTTATCTAAAATTGAACCAAATCATAATTGGACACCGCTGATTACTAACATTGTACTCATTCGTAGTTTTGTCGGTTAGGACACTCCGTACTCACCCGGGAGTCTTGCCAGCTGAAAGAAATTTGATTTACACATCAGTGGCTCACGCAGAAGCCAACGGTGCCTTCGAGATCCCATTCTTTAGATTTCACATCCAATCTAATTACTTGAAATGTTGATTTTGACACTTGAAATAGCTCGATCACTTTATCAAAATACGTTGGTCCACCTCAGAATTATGCTAATTGATTTCTCAGTCATAAATCCACATTCTGAAAATTTGTTCTATGTAACCATAAACAAGAATTTACGTAGATAAAACAACAGGGATGAGAGATCAATAATAACAGCCGATATAAAATTCGATACTGGCAAATCCTAAGAACGGATTCAAATCCTAAATTCTGAAACTTAAACATGAACTTGAAAAAGAACCCCAAATATCCATAAATATACACGCGCTGCTCATTGGCTGTATAAATAACTAATACATAGAAACAACAGATCACAAAGCATACTACACAACACAGACCCCTTCATCTATGACTTCATTGGAGTTGAAAGATGGATTAAGAAGAGAAATAGGACCATGGGGTGGGGGGATAGTATCTACATAACATAATTACACACAACCACACACCCACAAATGGGAACAGAGTTTAACCGTCTTTCTAACAAGATAGACACATTGCCATCACTTGCTTGGTGTTTGTTTGCATCCTATGGGAACATACATATTAATATCTTCTCACCTCCGGCGGCGTTTTGTATCCACCTGAAAAACCCAAATTAACTCATATTTGAAAATGCAGAAAACCCAAACACAATAATTAGGTAAGATTCAAGGATCTAAGCATGTTGAGAAGATGTCTGTCCGGGAATGAGTAATACAAATAGGTTTTATCGACTTCAAAGAGCAAAATATTTCACTATTTTACGCCTACAGAATCCAAATGATCTTGCAATTAAAAAAAATAAAAAATAAAAAATAAAAAATAAATGATCTTGCAATTAAGATGGATTGCATTTTAACTTGAAATCATCCCAAACTGTATTTTACTGGCAAGACGAGGTAGTGTCTATAACTTCCACTCCAGATAAACCTCATCTTGTTCACTCTAGGCTGTACCCTCAAGTTTAATTATTCATAACTGCCGAGATCAATCAAGACTGGATTTTGAAAACAAGAATTACAAGGGGATCAAAGATTGCAGCAGTGATTGAATTACCTTTGCATCAGCATGTCTGGTAGAAACATGAGAGTTATGTAATTTCTTCTGATCCTCGGACGAACAATTATGACAGAAAAAGTGGTCAAGCCTTTTGGCTTCCTCAGGCGTCATGTCTATACAAATTGGATGGAACCTGAACAAGATCACGGATGCTTATTTCACTGCCATGTATGAAACAATCAAATGATAGATCCTCTCAATTTAGGCACTAAATTCGAAACAAATTTTGGCTCCCATGGCATAAGTTTTTACTTTTTATTGTTACAGTCCAATGCAATAAATATCTAATGTTATGACCAAATTCTTTCCCCACACAAATATGTTAATAATTTGCGTTCACCATTCCAGTCGGCAACAAAGATAGCTCTAATAAACAGGGTTGTAGCATGGTCTTAAAGGTAAAAAAATATGCATTTCCACTTCAGCCAATTTCTAATTTAACACCTCACGTCTGAGACAATGAATATTCGAGTCTTCTTATGGGGAAAAAACAGTTAATCTTAGAAGAAACACTATGTTAATCCATTACCTAACAGGATCCCAAGAATTGCTTAGGAGCTTCACAAGATATATTATCTACCTCTATGATCCCACATATATTCTGAAAATTTTTAAAAACAGCTTTTCGTCCCATGCAGTTCGATACCCAAATTCAGAAGTCATACACAGGAATCCCAATATTTAGCAGCGAGCAACAGAGAATTATATTTGTACTTGATTGGGCACACCCTGTTTCCACATATTATGAGGGATGGATTTTCCTTGTGGATGAGGATGCACGTGAATGTATTAACTGGTGGAAACAACAATGCAATCTGTTAAGAGCTTTCAAGTTACATCCCCACCATAAAGTAGCTCTATTTATATTTTACTCACGTTAAAAACCGTCGATTCCTAATGGAGATGCCAAGGATTTATTTGCGTAGGTCATATGTTTAAAACTGTCAATCATACTTATTCTTTCGTTTTTTTCCTTACATTATGAATGGGATGTGACAACAAATTTGTTTGTGAATTAGGAAAGGCACGCTTCTTAGGAACTAACAGGAGTTACTGTCGCTCAACCACAATTTATTAAAAAGCTGAGAGTAAAATGATGAAACAACTTTGAAATGAACAAACTAGATAGACATCAAACGCTCATAGGAAAAGTAACGGCGTGACCAAAATGGATAATCAAAAAGTGCGATGCCAACCAAAAAATTTAATGTCCAAGAGAGTCAATCAGAAAGTGAACTCTTAAAAAAAGAGACAAAAGCTGAATAACTGGAAATAAAGTAATCGAGAGCTTCATCTAAACAGGTATAAGACAGAGTCTTACTCTATGAAGTTAGAGAGCAGTCAACTAATTTTTCATGCCTAAACTAAGATTGGGGAAAAACATTACTGCGCCTTCTAATCGGCTCTCGGAATATCAGATAGTCACTTCACAAAGCACAAAGAGAGTACACATACATAGCTCATAGCTGGAGTGAAACGAATTCCTTCGCCTTTAGGTGCGGCAAGTCACCCCCATGCTCCCGTGGTACAGGCACTTTCTATTAGTACAACCTACTTATCTCATTTTGGAAACATTTAGTTTCCATATAATTTCCTATTCTACACATGTTGTCTGTATATACAAGACACACGTACATGCACGTCTCACTTTGGAAACATTTAAAAACGAACACAACTTGCCATATAGCTATGGAGATGACATAACCCGTCAAACATATTCCAGACGGAGAGGAACCAGCATAGCAGAACAATATACCAGTTTTACAAGAACTGGTGCATTTTGAAAATAGCGTAACATTACAGAAATGCATACAATAAAGTTTTTATCTCAACACAATATAACTGAAGCTAAAACAAGTAGAATGTGACACTAAAAGCTTAAGGAAGATCCACATAAATAATATTGTTGTATCATGACTCTCTCCACTGCATGAAGCATGTCAGCATATTATAATACAAGTGTGTGCCAAATAACCAACATCAACTGATTCTGAGGAGTATGTGAACTCACCAATCACTGCACTCTTCACACTGAACCATGAGATCGTCAGGATTGTAAGGCATCTCACATTTACAGTAGCTGCATCCATTTAATGAGATGGGAAATGAAATAAAATAATGCAAAAACCTGAGCCATGGATCGATAACTAAAACTAACATACTAGAAACCAAAAATGCTACCTTATTTAGTGCACAGAGGAAAATAAATATTGCAGTCCAGTATTCCCCGAAATCAAAGTTTTTACTCACAGTACAATTGAACTTAGCAACACAAAGCCATAACTTTGGACAAATGTAAAGATTGGAGGTGCTGAACCATCCTAATTGCTCCCCTGAAGTATATTTTCGGTTGCTCAATTCATGATTAAAATCAACGAGTCAACTATATAAATTTATCTCTTCCCAGTTATCACTCCTGTTTCTTTTTTCACACCAGATAATCGTTTAAAGCAGCCAAAAGAAGAAACTTTCTGACCTATTAAGAATCTTTATTATAAGGTGATGACTACAGCATGGATTTAGAATCGAGCCAAAAGAATTATAGATTCTCAACAAAAACGATTTTTTTTTATAAATTAAAGCAGGTGTTATTCAAAATATCTAAAACTTCCCCTAGCGTAGATTAGGTGATGACATAAATTTTAAAAACATTAACTTAAGTGTTCCAATATCAATTCTAAGAAACCAATACTATCGTTCGATTCACATACAGTCCAAATTTACATAAAATTCACCAGGAGCCCCTTAATTTCAACAGTTTAACTCAGGCAAAACAAGATGTATTCTAAGAATAAACCTACACTGCAACTCTGTCGGGATTAAAGGCACCGGTAGAAGAATTGTACTCGAATCGGCAGAAGAAGTCATCATTCCCAACGGCATCAAGCTTAGTGTAGCTCTTGAAGTTGTGCACCGTGCACTTCCCCTCAACAGTATCGACGCTCTGATAATCAAAGTGATCAGACAAGAACACCTCTTTTAAGCTGTGGAATTGTCGCCGGCCTCCGATAGACTCCTCCGGCCGGTAATACCATCTCACATAGATCCTCACATTCGCGCCGCGGCTGTCCGCCTCGATCCTCTCCACACGCGCGACGTACGACGGCTTTGATGTGTCCGAAGGTCTCATTAGAACACAGTCGCCAGCTGGACAAACAAACAAATAACCGTACAAGTAAGTAACACCAAATTCGGCATCACACACGAAGGTAGAAAAACAACAGAGCTAACGACTTGCGATTCGCGAAAAAATTGAACCGATCAATTCAAGAACAGCTCCAATTTGAAATTGAACGAAGCAGACAGATAAGCAGCTCAGCTAAGACCAAATTCAGATGATAAACAGAGGAATATCAGAAAACTAACGGCGAATAGTTTTCCCGATGTGCTTGACGGTGATGGAATCGAGAGTATGGCGCACAGATTTGGGTTTAGTCATGTCCGATGCGGCGGAGAAGTAGCGGAGGGGAGAGTGTACATGTAAAGAAGATTGCCGAGGCAGAATGATAGAACGACGCTTTTAATTTTATTTTCCTTTAATTTTAATAATACTGGAGATATGTTTTTAATGCTTCGTACATTAGATTTAATTGAACGGTCACGATTGATTTTTGGGATTTTTGGAAATTGAAAGAAGATTAGAGGTCAATTTGGGACAAAAATGTACGGATGCAAGATTTAATTACCGACTTGGTAAATCTTCAAACTAATATCAATAGTTTGTAAATCACGTTAGTCAAGTAAATCACTTTAGAGATATCTTATGCTCATTCGAGAAAATGTCAATAAAAACAGTTGAACTCCTGACAATTCATCAAATACTTATATGCTCCTAACAACTTGGATAAGAAGTAATTGCCTCATTTAATGACGTCCAATTATATCAAACGTGGTTAGTTGTATTATATAATCCGCAAAACATGGTAAAATGCTCACATAATTAAAAAAAAAGATTCAACATAATGTGGAACCACTAATTATAATATTACTTGTAACGAGAGAAAAAGAAACAAGTTTCATAGACATTAAAATAATTATACTTTAAAAATTTCAGGCACGTAGCATACAGTGGTGATACACACACCAAAACAGAGAGGTGTGCTTATGGAACACATCAAACCATATTTTATGAACAAGTGATTTAACGGCCATTGAGTGCAGCAAATTGGGCAAACATAGCAGTTCTAGAATGTTCATCTATGACTTGAACTTCAGCAGAGCTTTTTCCAGCCTCCGGTGTAGAATTTGACCTGTTATCTGAGGCAGAAACAGCAGGAGGAGTAGGCATAACGATAGGAGGAGAAGCTGGGGTCGAAAAAGACCCGTTTTCTTCGCCATTTTTACCATGTGACCAGTTCTCTTGCAGCTGCAAAGCGGACTCCAAATTCCACAGAACATCCCCCATAGTCGGCCTATCGACCCCGTATTCCGCCAAGCATTTCTCGGCAGCTTCAGCAAGTTTGTACATCGACTCGAGATTGATATGACCGACCAATGTTGGATCGATGATCTTCTCTAATAGCCCTTTTCTCTTCCACTGCATCGCCCACTCTGCTAAGTTCACTTGCTCTCTGGGTAAGGAAGGGTCGATAGCGGGACGTGTGCACAACGCCTCCAAGAGGACAACGCCAAATGAGTACACATCTGATTTATCCGTAAGCTGCTGCTTTCGGAAGTACTCGGGGTCCAAGTACCCGAAACTACCCTTCACTGCCGTGCTTACGTGTGTTTGCTCCGTGTTTACATCCTTGGACAGCCCGAAATCAGCCATCTTGGCGATGAAGTTGTCGTCTAACAAAATATTGGTAGTTTTCACATCGCGGTGAATGATCCCTTGTGCGGCACCGGTGTGAAGGTAATGTAGTCCCCTAGCTGCCCCAATACAGATTTCGAGTCTCTGTTTCCACGATATAGGGGGCAAGTTCTTACCGTACAGGTGGTCTCTGAATGGTCCATTCGACATGAACTCGTACACGAGAATCATCTCTGAGTTTTCGTCGCAATAACCAATCAATGAGACCAGATGACGATGCCTTAGTTTCGAAAGCATCTGAATCTCAGTCTGGAACTCGTTGAGCCCTTGCTCCGATTGCGGGTTGCCTCGTTTCACCGCGACTTTCGTGCCATCGTCGATCACTCCAAGATAAACATTCCCGAATCCTCCAACGCCTATAATCGCACTGGGATCCCAATTCTTGGTGGCTTCTTGCAACTCATAAAAAGAAAAGTACCTGCCTAAACCAGTAGTAGATGAAAAGAACTGGCTTTTTCGAGACCCTAATGAAGTCTTACTACTCGACATAAAGCTTGTATCCCCTGCATGAACTGGTAACAACCAAGAAGAGAAACTGTTCCTTTTCTGCCAATCTTGAGGTCTTTTTTGCCATTTCACAGCCATTGAACCCAATCCAACGAACGCACCAAACATCATAGCAAATCCAACGGCTGCTACTGTTCCTTTAACTTGGTTATTACCATCTGCCTTTTCCCCATTGACACCAAATTCTCCATCAAGACTTCCAACAGAATTGTTCATCTTCAAGATCTCTAGGCCATTGAGAAGCGCGTTTTTGGTACCGGCATTTTCGCCCATTGGTCCGACTTGAACTGTCAATGGGTCCAAACCCGTGACCATGGATGAGTTTAGGACAAAATCAGCATAATAGGCTGCTGTTAATCCGCCTGCTTCCGTGGATAAATCGAGCCCGGTGATGCTCGGCTTACCATTGATATATACATTAAAGTATAGGTCATTAGGAGATTTGCTCACTATGTCTGCAAAGTGTAGTCGAACGAGATATTGGAACGAAGTATCAATCTTCATTTTCCATGTGATGTTGAAATTGGGAACCTGGATATGGAATTTTTGTTAGCTAACAAGTTAGGTACGTCCGTACGTAGAATAGCATGAATAATGCTAAAGATAAAATAAAAAATCGTACAATAATTATATTGTGAGATTTTGTATTGAATTTATCATGAAATTTTGATATATACAATTTTTATATTAAATTTTTCGCGTTGTAAAAACTTATTTGTATGTGTAACATTACTCCATAAATATTGATGTAAGAAAACTAATCCAATGTTTTGTACCAGTTTCTAAAATTTATTCTTCATTCCAAAAATAAAACTAGCTAGCTATAGATACNTATCCGATTCAACTTTTCTACACCTGCCAAAAATTCCTTATTATTTTATAATATTTAATCAAATATATTTAATTTTACTAAAATATATCAGATTTATTATCATCCACACATATATCAATTTAATCTTGTTTTATAATATTTGTTAAATAAATTTTATTGATTCAAATATAATATATGGATTTTACCATAATCTGACATATGATGTTGAAATTATATTTTAATAAATTAGCATAAAGTTTTTTAAAGAATATTCATTTGGCAATTTGCTTACGTTTGCAATATTTTAAATTTTTGGTTCGAAATATTTTCCCTACTATTCGAAGAGCAAAATCAGTTCTTGTAAGAAAATCAGCTTCACTCACCTGAACATTGGCGTCGGCCATCTGGGTAGCGGTGGCGTAAACCACCGGCGGCGCAATCAGCGGTGACTCACCCTCAGGGTACGTTATCACGCTCGGATCCACAGATACGTCGCTCCCGACGACTTTCGGCTCTAGGTACGGCTCATCCGAGTCCCATGCTCTTCCTAACGTGTCGTTTTGAGCCGTGATCGCGGGGCCGCCGACATTGAGCCGATACACCGTCTGATATGCGTTTTTCATCAGCCCCGAGTAATCGCCCTTGGGAGATACAGCGGTGGCAACATCTCCGATCAAAATGTCCGGCGCTGAAACGAACTCGATAGCGTTTATGTAAGCCAAGCCGCCTTGAGAAGGCTCGAAGGTTAGAGAGAAACGCTCCGTGGTTACATTGACGAGGTATTCTCTGAATTCCCACGTTCGATTTTCGGGAAGCTGGAATTCGTGGACCAGTACGAGGTTGTTGCTGGTTTTTACTTTGAATTTTGCGTTTTGCAGGTCCTTTTCGTTGTTTGGGACGGGGGCGAAATGGAGTCGGACCCAATGCCAGCCGGGTCGGGCGACATGGAAAGTGTATGTGGCTTCGGTCTCGAAGACTTTGGCGGAGAGGTAAATCGGAGAGGGGGCGGTGGGGAAAGCTGTGGCCGGGGCGGAGACTTTGAGATCGAGGCCGTTGTTGGATAAGTAGTTGCTGGTTTCTAAATCGCTGACGAAAACTCGTTTTCCGGGAAGGGTTGTGGCGGCGGAGCTGCCGCAGTCTAGGAGGTAATTGTCCGGTGGGGTGAACGAGTCTGATTTCGCAGGGGCGTTGATTCTTGTGGCGTGGGTTGAGACCACAGCGTTTGACACGAATGTTGAAAGAACCAGGAGGATTGCCACGGCGGAATACAGTGGCGGGTGGCGGAGATCAGCGATACACCGCCGTGGATATGCGTTTTCCATATCTGCAGCTGCCCTCCTGGGAGGATGAAATTTTGGAAGGATGACTATGGAAGAAATCAGGAGAAAGTTATCGGCATTGTGTTGATTCTGAACCCTTTTTATTTTTTTAATTAACTTTTTAATGTTTTTTTCAGGAAATTAATGTTCAATTCGAAATCGTTTTGTGATATCCAATGTTGTCGGATGATTCTGGGGTGGAGGGAGAAGAAGGCTTAGTTTGAGCTTTTGGTGCCTATTCTTGGTTAGCAGATATTGGAAGGTTAGAGGGAGGGCTTCAACTTAAATAACTATTTGTTCAACATATGTTATACTTATTATCTTTGGTATTTTTTCTTTTACCATGGATCAAATGTCAATCTGTATATCATAAACATATATGTCAATTTTCATAAAAACGTGAAAGATTCATATATTCTAATGATATTAAAATAGTCAGAAAAATTCTCGCAATATATAAAAACTAACCCATCGTCAATTCATTTTCCTCCTATCGTTACATGTATTCCCATGTTAAAAAATTGAACTATGTTTAAAAAATATATAAAAAATGGAACCAACTACATTATTTATCATATAGATTATTAGATAGATCATTATAGATTAACTCGTAAAAATATATGAATCTACATTTTTTTTTTATCAATATGAACTTTGTTCAAATATTAATTGAAATGTTGACATGACATTTAACAAATAAACAATATTTTGTGTCACGACAACTATATATGACATCATGTAAAAATCCGTGTGATATAATAATAAAAACACACAAAACCGTTTGAATACTTACATGATCAAAATACAAATATATCGACTTACGTAATCAATAGCATCACACATATTCATGACAATTTATCGAATGTTTATTTCTAATTCAACTTAGGTTCTTCTCGTCAGTATTTGGGTCTGGGTCGATTTATCCAATTTTTAATTGGGCCTTCTAATGGGCTTTCTAATTTAGGCCCAAATTCTAAAAACCAAGCATCTGAAAATAGCACCTTACTTGCGCACCAAGCTGAATCATCTTCAGGAGAAGAAGTTTGTGTCCTAAAAAAAGGTGGAAAGAAGAGAGCGGCAATGGCAAGCGAGAGCGACGACGGAGGCAGCCGGGAATCGGTGATAGCGGATTACCGGAAGAAGCTTCTTCATCATAAAGAACTCGAAGGCCGCGTTCGATCCGGTTTCGCTCTCTTAAAACTTAATTTGCTGCGTTTTTTTTAGTAATTTAACATCATTTCGTTTGGGTAGAGCTGATTTTTTTATTGATTTATTTAGTATTTTGCTATTCTGAAATTTAAGAGGTGCTTGTTTGATATTTGTTTATTTATTTTTTATTTAAGAGAGTGTTCCTGCAATCTAATGCTGCGGTGTTAGGGTTTATTTTCAATGACATGAAGTGTAAAACATTCAGTAAGCTGTAGGTTTTTTTCCTTTTGATGCGGCTGAGCTAGATTGAGGGTTCTCACTCATTAGTCATGAAACTTAAATATAATTGGGTCTGGTCTGTAATCGTAGTTCATTTATGTAATCTCTACCTCCATTGAGATTTTCTTACTAGTGTGGCCCACCACTTCATCGGCTTTCCAGGAGCAAGTTTTGTGATTACTAGATCAAAATGTCATATTCACTCAGCAAAAAATTTATTTTAGTTTTTTCGTTGATTTTAATTGTTGGTTGGGACGTGTGAGTTTGGCTTTGGGTGGGAGGGGTGTTTCTCCCATCTGTATGTATCCGGTGCTTCATGCAGTTGGAGTTTCATAGATCTCAATTTATGAGAGAAGTACTTCTTCACTTATGATAGATCAGATGTTGGACTAGCTTATCTGCGAGTTTTGGCCGTGTTTTATAAAGTTTCTGTTTGTATTAAAGATTGTTTTAGAAAAACAATTACTAAATGACCATTGTCATTTCTGTAGTACGGGAGAATTTGAGGTCTACAAAGAAGGAATATGCTAAAACAGAAGATGATTTGAAGTCACTCCAGAGTGTCGGGCAGATCATAGGCGAAGTTCTAAGGCCTTTGGACAATGAACGCTGTATGGGATCTCTCTCTTTTATCTAATTTTTTGGAAACGATTGCTGCTTTCAAATTTTATTCTCATAGCACAATTCCATTCTATCTTCTTGATGTTTTTCACCCATTTGTTGGTGCTGTGACGACTGAATTCTTTGTTAACGATTGCGAATGGTTCTTATTTCACAGTTTGCTCTGGAATTTAACCGATTCTTTTTATTATCAGGATTGTTTGGCCTTTTTTTGTTATTTTCTTATTTGGACTACTCATAGACATTGTTTGTTATCTGTTCAGTGATAGTGAAAGCCAGCAGCGGACCAAGGTATGTGGTGGGCTGCCGCAATAAGGTTGATAAAGAGAAACTTACAGCAGGCACGAGGGTTGTTCTTGATATGACCACGCTCACAATCATGCGAGCGCTTCCTTGTGAGGTACATGGACGTGCTCTATGCAAGTGCTTGTTTTTGGCTGGCTGCAGGCTATGTTTCAGGTTGATTAGTCAACTCGACTTTGTGTGGCTCAGGTTGATCCGGTTGTATATAACATGCTTCATGAAGATCCTGGAAATGTGAGTTATTCTGCTGTGGGTGGTCTTTCAGATCAAATCCGAGAACTAAGAGAATCTATAGAATTACCTTTAATGAACCCTGAACTATTTCTGAGGGTTGGCATTAAACCTCCCAAGGTAACTATCTGTTGACTGTTGTGACGCTGTGGATGACTTTCATGTTTATTTGGATTTTGAGTTCGTCAATCACATGGATAATTTTAGGGTGTACTTCTATATGGACCTCCTGTAACTGGAAAGACATTGTTGGCCAGAGCAATTGCTAGCAACATAGATGCCAATTTCTTAAAGGTGAGAACATAGTGTTATGTCATACTTTGCTTTATCTTCAACCTTTTGTTATCTTGGAAATTTGGAATCACAAAGTTGTACTTTTTCAGGTTGTATCAAGTGCAATAATTGACAAGTATATTGGTGAGAGCGCAAGATTGATTAGGGAAATGTTTGGTTATGCCCGTGATCATCAGGTGAAGATTTGATACAGTTCCAACTTTTGGCTTTTTTTAGGAGTTTATTAACCAAATTTGATCCTCCGCGTAAAAGATGATCACTTCATATGTAGCCATGCATAATTTTTATGAATGAGATTGACGCCATTGGTGGGCGTCGATTCAGTGAAGGAACAAGTGCGGACCGTGAGATTCAAAGGACGCTTATGGAATTGCTGAATCAGCTTGATGGGTTTGATCAGCTTGGAAAGGTTTAGTTTGATATTGACCCTAGAAGCAAGTTCATTTGGTGTCATTTCATTGCTACTTGAGAAAACCAAAGGGAACCGTTGACATTCTTGAATGACATGTGCAGGTTAAAATGATAATGGCGACCAACAGACCTGATGTTCTGGACCCTGCACTTCTTCGTCCTGGCCGATTGGATAGGAAATTGAAATACCATTGCCCAATGAGCAGTCGAGAATGGAAATTCTTAAGATCCATGCTGCTGGGATAGCAGCAAAACATGGAGAAATAGATTATGAGGCTGTTGTGAAACTTGCTGAGGTGAGCTAAGGATGTGCTGATAAATTTTTTTCTGAAAGTTATTAACATTAGCCATATTATTAACCTGTTGCTCCAGGGTTTCAATGGAGCCGATCTTCATAACATTTGCACTGAAGCTGGGATGTCAGCAATTCGCGCAGAGCGTGATTATGTCATCCATGAAGATTTCATAAAGGTAAAAACATCTGAATTTGAAATGTAAAATTAAATTTGATGCAATTATATAGCCTTCATGTTTTCCAAAAATCTCTCATGCAAATGAAACTCTTCATTTCTATACCTATTTAAACTTTTGGTGATGCCTTTTTGGCTTTTCCTAAAATATCTTATCCTCCCATTTTTTATTAGTTTACTATGCTTCTATTTTTCAGGCGGTGAGGAAACTGAATGAAGCTAAGAAGCTTGAATCAAGTGCGCACTATAACACCGATTTTGGTAAAGAGTAGGAGCCTTGACCAAGATTTTCCGTCGAGGGCGACTCTTTAAGTGGTATCATCGCCCTGGCTGGCTGTGGTCTATGCCCCAACCGGTTTGCAGAATATATCTTTCACTGAAATGACTTGCAACCGGATACTTGCTCTTTAAAATGAATGGTTTCCTGGATCTACGCACGGGCCATCAAGTTCATCCGAAGAGCATCTTTATTCTTTCATAATTACAAGGAATTGTTTTAAGCAACCAAAATACTTTTGGAAGGCACTGTTGGATGATTTCATCTTGACAACTATTCTGTGCTGAGAAACCCTATTGGTCAGAGAATCACCAAGTAACTAATATTTTCTAATTACATAGTAAACAAGTTTGATTTTGGTGGATATGGTGCAGATGCAATCGTTGCTGATAGGGAAAACAATTTCGTATGTTTCATCGGGGCAAAAATTGCTTAGATTCCCCAGACACGTGATCGTATGCAGCGGAAAAACAAAAATTCGATCTTCTCGGATTGCCCTAATTATAATTAGTATCCCCAGTTTGAATTACAGTAACGTCCAACTAGTTACCTAGTGATCTGCCATCGAATAGACCTGTAATCGTATCTTGGGTCACAAATATTAACTTCACGCGTAAAACTTGAAACTCTCTACTTGACTGGTGAATATCATTTATATAATATAATCTACTTATTATATAAAGAATTTGTTGTTTGGAGCACGTCATATTTTGTTTCCCAAATTGTCATTACATCCATTTTTTTAACAAAATTGTTACAACTTATTTTCAATATTACTCCTGTCAAATTACATTATGACCTCTTACTAATTTATATCGATTATTATTAAATTAAATATAAAATTAAACATTTAATAAAATAAAAAAAATCTTATATAAATTATAATTATAATTTTACACACAATGCGTGCCCATAGTTTTCTAGTATTAATAAAGGTTGTCAGCATTCACAAAAGATATTGGTATCTCGCAATGGATGTTTTTCTCTTCAAACCATCAACCAATAACAAAAATTTAGAGAATGTAGCTTGCATGGATACGGAGATAAAAATTATCTATCATAATACAACGTTCGAAACATATGTTTCTAATATATAACAAAATAGCTGTCTCTTTTCAAAAACACAAACAAAACAAAATATCTGACTATCGACTAATTAAACACTTGGATAAATATTAAAACACTGTCACAATTTTTTAGAATTTTTTTATAAAGAGGGTCTAAGCTTATTCTCGGTGTCCGGCCAAACCCGCCCGGTTGTCGTTCCTACTCACATGTTTTAATCACTGGGTGTTGAACCAGTGTAATATCTTCTCAATTGCAGCGACTAAGCAAGCTGAGTTTCTCGTCCCAAACAACTTTAATCAACAGGAAATTAAATAATATCCAATGAGCAGAGGCAATGCCCTCCCATTAGTGCCACTGTAGAACGTCCAGAGATTCTTGATGAACCTTTTTATCCCCTGCTGCCACTACATTAAAACCTGCCAAAAAATGGATGGTACACGTGATAGTTAGAACTACAGATCTTATAGTGCACGATTGAGTACTATTTCATGTCCCATGCAAATAAATAAATCATACACTGTCCCCAGATTTATATTGTAGATGCTCCGTTATGACCAAGTAGTTGCAAAATCAGATTATGAACGAAAGCAGTGGAATCCACATAACTACGTACTCGTGGCAGGTGAGTTTGCAGAAGCTTCCCAGTGAAGTTGATTGCCTTTCCAATCAGTTATAACTCCACCAGCACCTTCAATCACAGGTATCAGGGGAAGGAAATCGTATGGCTGGAAAAAAAGAAGCTCAGTTATTAATTCAAAAGATAATCTTTTTCCGATTTTTAATGAGCTAATATGTTTGTTAAATGTCTCCAATTGGCATAAAACTAAAGTTTGAAACTTGAAACAGAGCATGTGAATCCAAGTTTTGGGAGAATTCAAACCTTGATCTAAAACTCCAAAATTGAATTTCAAAAAGGGTTAGTTTGTGATTAAGGATATATTGATCCTGTTTTTCCAAAATTTAAATAAGATGTGTGAATTCCAAAAGGAACCAATGGTTGAAGGCATTTTGAATATATCTACGAAAATATGGTAGAATTTAGATTATAAAACGTACCTTGAGACCTGACTCTATCACTAAATCTACGTAACCTGAGGCTAACAAGGCATAGGCATAACAATCACAGCCATATAGAGGCACTTTCACCTGTAAATCATAAACACTCAAACTGAACAACAGAACTAAAAGTATAACTTCATCCATATAAAGTGACAAAAATAAATCCGAACTCAGGATTCAGAACAGATAAAAACTACTAAAAAGAACATGTTACGATAGGAATATGACCGAGCTACGAGTATCAAAAGGAACACTGGAGTAAAATTCAGATCAACATAAAGTTTTTCACTTCTTCAACAGTGAATTGACAAATATAATCTGAGAAAGGGTCTTCAAAGAATGCAACTTCATCGACAAGAAATTTGGAGATCCCAGAAATCTGAGAGGTCAGCCGAGTGCAAAAACCAAAACTAATGGACTTGGAAAAACGGACCACAGGATGATGTGTGGATGCAAAAATCATTGAACACAGATTGCCACAATTCTTTGATAGTGTTTGACAACTCAGAATCAATAAAACAATGCATGTGATGCTTTTTTGCCATACTCTTAAGCAAAAGGGCTAGATATGTCCAAACCATAGCCAGCTAAAAGGACAGACCTTACTCCTTACTCGAGTAAAGGCCACTTCAGCATCTCCACTAAACAAATGTGGGCTAGTTGTGTACCTGATAAGGAGTAAGAAATGTTACGCAACAAAAAAACTGATCGGTTAGAATAATCAGAGTCTTATATGTTTTAACTGAAATACTTGAGCGAATAAAGATCAGTGAAGGAAAAAAGATGGACGGACAAGTAGGCCTTTGAGAGCTGTGAACAGTTGCGAGCAGAGATTTCCTGCCCATTCAAAGTAGATTTCCTTCCACTTAAGCCAATCCATCTTTCTCTCAGAACGGGTTGGTCAATAATGCCGAGGATCTGATCAGGAAAAATAATATTTCAAAACACAAAGCGCCAACCACTGGAGAAACTTCTAATTGGAACGACCATGCAAAGCCTTCCTGAATGAAACAACTATCTAGGAATCCTTACCGGTTTACCTTCATGGAGTAGAGCAATTAAAGTTCCAAATAAGGGTTTGCCTATAAAATAATTTATAAGAAAAATTAATCAGCTGATGAGCCAAACTTCTTCAATCCAAGTGCGACAAAGACCATAGAAATTGATACCAGTTATAAAACTTTTTGTTCCATCTATCGGATCCAAAACCCAAACATAGTCCGCAACCTCTTCTTTGCACCTCCATCCTTTCTCCTCTCCATATCTGAAAATCAGAACCATTTGTCCTTTCTTAGTCTAAGAAACTAAACCAGCCAGCTTAAATTTAATGAAAACAGAAAGGTTCTGGGCATATTGACCAGTATTTTGAAAAAAAAGTCAGTGAAATTTGAACATATATATTTTTAAAAGAAAATTAGTCACTTATTTCATTCCCTTGAAATATCACAAGCTCGCTAAATTTCAAGGGCCAATTTTGCAGCAATATATATGAGGGGGAAAGAATCTTAGATTTATTTGAACTTAAATGTAAGGAATTCTGAAATCTTGGAATGTGATTACAAAAGGAAGGGATACTTGAGAACATGCAGCTCATTGGACCAAATTCGTAAGATGATAGGAAGAACCCATCCGTAGTTTCTTGCGACTACGGGATTCCTTAAAGATTCAGTTATTTAGATTTCAGCAGGCTATCGTGCAATGCAATATTGCAGCAGGTGTCAAGCTATTAAACTTTAACGTACTCGGATCATGATTGAAGTCGAGGTCCGGTTAAACACGTGAAGCGATGAAATTAAAGGAGAAGCAATGAATAGCGGGAAAAGAAGAAGAGAAAACTTGATACGAAGTTATTGTTGACAGTTTAACTAACTTGGAGGTAGAACCCGAATGTTTACTCAGAATGATGATTACCGAAAATCTAACAAATGTAATCTCATCCAAGCCAAACAGCCCAGCCCAGAAACTCACATTGCATGAGAAGGAAATTTCTCTTGAATAATTTGAACCATAGACTCCTCTGCAGCTTGATCAGCAATCGTCACAGGACCTAATTTACAAGTTATCAATCACTTAGATAACACCGACAACAGGAACTTCGATTGACAAAACTTAACACCACCATTCAAAAACAAAAACAAAAAAACAAAAGCCAAAAAAATAAAAATAAAAAAAAAAAACTTACTCAAATCCTCTTTGTCGAGAATGTCAAAGCTTTTCCGAAAATATTTGCGGATGACATCCCCTGCAGCGTCAGCAAGCTGATTGCCGACGTCAAGGAATCGATCCAGGTCAAAACTGTCGAATTCAATACCCGCACTCCGAACGCCATAACTATGATTCCTACAAACAGATGAATCAACGGAAACAGCATCAAACGACGACATTTTACTTGAATTCACCCCAAGCGAGCCAAAATTTAGGGAAAAATCACGACGAGAGACCAGAAATTGCGGAAATGCGCGAAGGGAGAAGGTATCATTGTTTGCAGAATGGTGTAGAGAGAGTAAATTAGAGTACGAGATCATTTGAAGAAGATGAGTGTGCATTGAGGGGTTTATATAGTTGCGTAGCGATTATGGGGTTCTGATCTCACGCACGAACACGCTGAGTGTGTGTGACGTAAGATTCTGTGTGGAGGTGGGGAAGAAGGCGGCGATGTGATTAATGCAAATTGAACTAATAAAAGAAATTGAAGGATTGATAAATTAAATTCAAATTTTAAACCAATCAGAAAGTGATTTAGAAATTAGAATCCAATATTTGGATCGAACGGGAAATTAGATCCACGAATTTATCACTTTATTAAATCTCTTCCTCAAAATCTATCATTCAAATCTGTTCGAGTAAAACAATTTAGCAATTGATTTTAAATCTACAAATATAAATTTTTGAATCATTTTAATGGATTTTAAATTCTTTATAACATTAAAGTTTTTTTAAAATTTTCCACGCACGAATGATTTCTCAGATCCAAAAACAATCTTATATGATATTTGGATGGAATGATTTAGATTGCGGGAGAATTGCAATCAAATGGTGAGTTTTAAACTAAAAACCATAGAATAAAACCCTTCAACTTCAAAATTAGTATTTTAAATCCTTAATTTTATAAGTTATTTAAATCCAATCTTAAAAATTCATTCCTTCAACTAAAAAAATTGCTCGAATCATGGTTGGTGGAAAAAAGAAATCGAAAGATAGCAATGTAATTAGAGAAGGCAAGATGCAACCAGGTAACTTTGTGACAAAATACAAGTTGTTTTTAGGGGTTTTCTTCCACTTTGTCTTGCTTTCATAATCTGCTTCTGCTTTCCAGTGCTTTATCGTCCAATGATGCTTCGTGCAAGTGCCATTACAGTGTGTAGCTTTTCAGATTAGTGCGTCTCTTTTGCACACTCACACCCACACGTAACTCCCTCCCCATTTGGGACCAAACAAAATTGACATTCACGTGAAGCTAACACTTGGAATTAACCACAATTGACTTGATGTGTTGCTATTTTACTGATGTCATACAACTCAAGTTCTGAATTTAAAAGCAACTCCATTAAAAAAAATTTGATCTTTTACGTGCACCAATGAGAATTCATTACTGTTCTTTCATGGAGGCCTATAATGGCCCAGTCCCAGGTCTTGAGCAAGGCCATAGACAATCTGAAGTGTAACCTTGCATTTCCAGCTTAAACAAGAAGTTCGTATTACAACAGAACAAATTAGTCACTCTCATACTAAAAATCTCTCTCTTCGTATATAATTATGTAAGGAATTGAAACTTCATCAAGTATTATCCCCATTCTTTACAGTATATTTCTGCGGCAGCTATCCTATAAAGGTCTTCTCAAATGAAGTGACGACCCCTGCCTGGTTTCTCCTTCATGTACATAACCCAATACCGATACAATGGAGGGGAATCAAACCGAAGGATCGAGGCTACAAAAACACCACAACCCAGATATATCAAGACTGGAATATAAATCTTCATCACAAACAATACATCAAAGTAGCAGTGATCAGAGGCAAACCAAAGATTCGTGTTGTCGAAGGTGAGGCAGGACGAAGGTCGACAGAATGGATTTCGAGGGGGCAAACTACCAATTTAAACAACTAAAAATGAAATTATAAATTTTTTGGTAGAGGGGCGATTACCCAACTTGGTCCCGCCTCCAGTAGTGATGTGCGAATACGAGAATCTAAATATTTAGTTCATTAGAGATAGGATGGACACTCACTCTTAATCCATAAAGAAGCTCAGTTCTTGATGGATTGATTTTCAGACATCGATCTTCCCCAGAAAAAAACCTTTTTTCGAGTAGATTGATTTTCAGACATGAATCGACGGATCTTGAAGTTGAATGAGAAAGGTCGCCTCAGAAAAGGCTTTCCTTGTGAGCTCTTCATGCTCGAACTTGAGCTCATCTTGGGACTCCTTCCTTCAACTTCACTGTTTCTATGCCGATCAAATATAAAATTACGGTTGAGATCACTGTCGACAACAAGTTTTTTCAAACGCTTTCTAGCCTTTGAACCTAGTTCAGCTTTCCATGCCTTTTCAGACATCTTCATGACATGTTTCTCCCCGAAAATACACACTGGGCAATCTGGGTCATATTTGTTGATTTCAGGAGTCATATTTTCCAGGCATTCAGAATGGTAAACATGTCCACAAGTTAATACAGAAACAACAGCTAGTTCGTTGGAGGATATATGGCTGCTCCACCGAAATGAAGATCTCTCGGTTAAAAGTTTCGAACAAACACCACAAGTTTGGAGATCCAAAGAAGGAGATCCTGAATGCCCAACAGAACGGGTATTTTTGTCTCGACTGAATCCTGAGGTTTCACTATCAAAAGACAACCTTTCTTTCCGATTAGTCATGAGCTCAGAGAAGCCAGGGATTGACCAACTGTCAGATGACCCGCCATTAGAGCCCCGGTTCGAATCATTACCCCAAGCAGGGGGGATAAAAGAAGATGCCTCTTCTGAAATTGAGAATGTTGGTGATTTGTATTCTGGAATTCGGCTATCAGATACTTGGCGTAATAGCAGACGTCCAGGAGAACGGTTATGCCATCTGGAAGGAGTCGAGTTTGGAGGAACAACGTGACTTTGGGAAGACAAAGGAGATGCTGAAAGAGATGAGATGGAAGGTGCCACAGGAGAGAACTTAATAGGTGATGTACATGAAATAAATGGGGATTCTGTTGGCTCCTTCACCTGAATAGTGAACAAGGGGAACAACGGAAACAAAGTCAAGCTTCAAAAAAGTACATGGATTGACTTTTTAAAAAAAACTAACTTCATCAATACTCCCCACATACCTCCACCAGACCACGTGAGATAGCTTGATCTACAAAAAGAATCGAAATACAGAATAAAAGTAAATGCCAATCTCATTTTAGCAACAATGATGAATTGGAAAAGAGCAACATGAAACTGAACACCCACTATTTTTCTACTCAAATGCTACCAAAATGAGAGCTAATATTTAATAGAAAAGGCAGATAACACTTGAACTAAAATTTACTGCATAATCGTCAAAACCCACAAAATTTAAGAGAAACAGAAAGCACTGATGGCAGATTTTTAACTAAAGCGAGTTAAATAAGACACTCTAAAGCCAAGTATCTTCATCGTGGGGTTGTGTTTCTCAAATAGAGAGTGATCTAAGAATTTATATCCCTTGATCAATAAAATAACTGTGCATAAAGATGATGTTTCTCAACCGAACAATACGCACCAAGTGAGGATAAAGCACTCTAATCTCAAATCCTATGCAAATTGGTCTCCTCTTAAACAAATATGTCATCCTAAATAATTTAACTTCAAGTTCTACACTGGCATGTCAAACTTTTCAAGCCTCCAGCATCCCTCCATGTCTCTCTCTCTCTCTCTCTCTCTCTCTCTCTCTCTCTCTCTCTCTCTCTCTCTCACACACACACACACACACACAAACAACACTATCCTCTACATCCTAATATGCTGCATGCCAACTTCTCCGACTTTTCGATATGTGCATGTATACTTTGAGCCATCAGAATATAGGAAATACAACCGATTCCAACACCAACAAAATCAGGAAACTTTACTGTCCATTCCTAAATTGTTACTATTTGCACACCTAAGTACTCTTGAGAAACAAGTACTTTCATATTGCAGCATGAGGTAGTTTACAAGCAACTACACCGCTGAAAAGGATGAACAAAATTGAAACATAAGAAATCCATAGAGTTACTTACCAGAAGATGGAAACCTTAAAACCACGGTATTTCCTCCAGTAACTGCGGGGTGGTTTTGCCACGCAGGTGATCGAAAACTATCCAACGGACTGCCCTCATCAGAAGCAAATGCAGTTTCGACAGGTGTACCAGATTTGACATCCACTTGACTGTTTCCACCACCTCCACCATGTAACCAATTTGCAGGTATCTCTTCCCCAGCCACCCGTCCACGGTTATCACGTCGAAAACTCCAGGATGGTGAATAGCGAGCATGCCTCTGCACAGTTTCACTAGAAGGTCCATTCGTTATAGTTCTACTCTTAGCTGCAACACAACAAACTGCCCCCATTCTTCCTCAGTCACACGCCAGGACTCGATAACTTATGGTTAACGGACCCCTTTCACATCAATCATCTCACAAAAAAGAACACACCGGTACATAAACACAACTTAAGTTACCTGCAATTGTAAAGTTATAGTAAACCATCATCCATGCAGTGATTCAATAAGAATCCCTCACTTCATATATGTTAAAAACAAAATTTAAAATTTATCAATCTGTCTGATTTCTAAATCATTGAACAGAAATTATCACTCCACAAGTCTACAATTTCAAAGGTTTCAACTCATCAATTAAATAGACAATAAATAACTGAATGATATCGACAATCACCTTCACCATCTTACTAGTACACTACAAGTAAATTAATTTACAATTATCTTTAAATAATCCAAATAGAAATAAATTCTTAGCACAAGAATGTAAGTACCCACAAACAGGATTTGGCATAATCTAAATCAAGAATAATCGCACTATTAATTTTGCAAACTGCCCACACCTACTCAGAGTAAGGTATTTCCCGATTTCCAGATCTCCTATCAATTCGAATCTATGCAAAATCTCTTGAAAGTCATATAAAACAGCTCGCTCAACTCTTTTGCAGCTAAAATTCTGCATAACATTCACATAAAGTAACAAGAATATTCACCGTTAAATGAATATATTAACCAATAGACTTTACAAAGTCATGACAAACAAAATTGAACACTCGATTCACAAGTGACTCTATATTTGGAGGAGAATACAGGTAAAAAAAACTAAAAACACGAAGGGTCTGACAACACAGAGGTCAACATAGATCCGAAATTCGGGCCTAAACAGCTGAAAGTCACAGTCCAAACATTTGGCATCAGTCTAAACACCTCTGATCCAAAAAAATTTGCACTGTCATCTGACAATCATATTTTCACGAAATAAAACACGATGCAATCTATCTAATCGCAAAAATAGCAATTATACATCGAACATCCAAATAAAAAACAAAAGCAACTTACCGAAGATCGGTCAAAATTGTCTCACCGCTTCCAAACCCTAGAAAAATAGCAGAGAGAGTATACGTGTTAAGACTTTAGAGTACGTGAACGCTTGTTTAATTTATGGAGTCTATGTATAAATATTTGTATGTAATCGAAATATATACATACAATGTGTACGTATAGAGTGAAAAGGGGTCTGTCTCTTTCAAGTGAGGTAATAGTTTTCCACAGAGACAGAGATGACGGTTTAATTGACGACGTTGGTTGTTTGATCAATCACCGTCTACATTTTCAAACGGTGGTGGCCTCAAATTCTAACGGCGTCAATAAGAAACGTTTGGTTAAACTAAATTAATTATTAATGTATTTTAAAAATTAAAAAAGTGTTCCATTGATTTAATTATTTTCCTTTTCATTTTATATTTATTAAATTTCAAACGATTGATTTTTTGTAAAAAAAAAATTTGTAAAGTATTTGATTAAATTATTAATAACTGGATTTCTTTTATTTTTAAGATTCTTTATAAGTTCGCACTTTTTAACATTATAAAGCGATAGAGATTATTTGAATTTATTTATTTATTTTCGTATGAAGCATATAAAAACGATTTGTTTTAGTTATTGAAGGGAAATATATTTTTTTTATTTAATTGATATGACTTCTTATCTTAAATAATTTTTTTAATATATTCTTCCTTTTTGATATGATATTTAATATTTAATTATGGTTTTGCCTTTCTAGATAATTATGTTAAGATTTTATTGTGATATAATATCTTACTTAAATTTAATTTCCTTCGTAATAAGATTATGTGGAATATTGAGTTTTGTTTTCTAAATATAATATTTATGATAATGATTTACATGATATGGTATTATTGATTTATAAAGATATTGTTTCTAATATAATTTTTTTTTACCATATCTTGTAGATTTTCGAAGAGGAGACATTTATAAATAAGAGTTGGAGATTCAAAAGCACATAGAGGAAGAGAAGAGAGAGAAGAGTTATTTTTCGTGGATATTTTCATGAGGAGTTTTTCGTGAGTTGTTTTCGTGGAAGAGTTTTTTCGTGGAGGAGAGATTTTCGTAGGAGCTTTTTCGATCTATTGCTTTCGTGTTTTTTCACTCTTCGTTTGAAAGTTTTCGTGGCTGCATATTGTGTGCACATTTGCACATTCAAGATTTCAGAGAAAATATTCTGCAAGGACATTGCTGTTTCGATGTGTGTTGTTTCGCGTGTTGCCTTGAATGTTGGGAACATCTGCAGACAACATCCGTAACGAAGTTGGCTGAAGATTGTTTTCGTGGATTCTCTTTTGGCATCACGTTTTTAGCTTTCTTGTTTAAGTTTGATTCTGGTTATTTGTTTTAGAAAGCATTTGTTTTCTCAACTTGTTGAGGAGTGATAGGTTTTTTTTGTAAACGATTTGGTTTTCTAGTAATTAATTTTTGCTATAAGACACCGCACAAGTTTTTATACTTGTGCATATTTAATCTGGTCTTTCTATTTCCTCAAAGTCAATTTGTGTTACAAAATATAATATTCTGCTGCATGTTGTCCGAGATGTTGTAACATCTGGCACAACACTTAATTCTGATAAAACATAAATTCACGATTTTACATCCTAGTCTGATATTATTATTATTTTTTATATCAGTCGAACACAATAATTCTTTACAGTTATTTCAATTACTTACTTATTAATTTATTTTATTTCGATTATTATTAAATTGGGATGCTTTTATTATTTATTTAAAATCGATTCTAATCCATATCTTTCTCTAATGAAAAAAGTTATGTCACTATACCATTAATACAAACATTATGTGATACGGTTTCAAAAGTCAATTTTGTAAGACGGATATTCTATTTGATCACATATGAAATAGTTTTACTTTTTACTGTAAATGAGACTGTCTCATATAACCCTTTTGGTATGAATTATACTACATCATTAATAAAATTGTCGAGGAAAATACGTGTTACGAAAATTTTGATTGCAATGGTTGTTTGTTGCGCATGCAAATTTGGAAATGAAATAAGCCCACAAAATAAAACCTTTTTCCTATATTGATATGTATTATGTAAACTTCCGAACTAAAATAATAATCAAGATGTTTGACATCTCATAAATGGGCCCATCAAGATATGACCCAAACCAGACTTTGGACCTTCAGTCCATTCTTAACCAAGGTAAGTGGCTCATGACAAGCCCATGTACTCTCTATAAATATCAAGTTTGAGTGTCTATTTCAGGAATTTACTATATTAGCTTTCAGCAGCACCCTTAGCTGCTCTCTCATTCTATTATCAGTATTTGACTTGAGCGTATGAGAGGTTACGCCGGGACACCCTCCCAACCTCCTTTTAACGGTCTCCTTCGTGATTTCAGACCTAAAATGCATTCGAAATCTGTATTCGAGCTAGCATCATCTATTGGAAGCGCATCTTATATTTCTATTGAGTATCAATGTCTATTACACACGTTATCAAATTTTGATGTCACGCGTTATGCGCATAATGTCTAAAATTAGCATATAGAGTGACCTGTTGGAACTGTATATAGTGGACTTACGCACCTTTGCTCCAAATATGTTCATATGTGGAAGCAGTGGAATTCGTACGGGGTACGTGGCGTGGTTCCCATTCAATTCACATCGCGGAGATAAATTAAATTTAATGTTTTTTTTACGATTTAGTTTACTCTAAAAATTTATGGGTTGAAATATCATGATTTTTGTAAAATTTCATATAGAATAAAATATTGTAATATTAATATTTATTTATGCGTATAAACTAAACAAAATATTGTAATATTAAGAATAAAAGTCGTAGTCCATATATTGGAAGTCCACGGTTTGTTGGAAAGCTATCAGCATCACTCTTCCTAGTCCACACATTCCATTTTTAGGGTTAGGGTTTATTAGGCCAGATTTGACCTATACATAATCGAAAATTGAGCCCAATTTATGAGACAAATATAAAATATTATTTATGTAGTCAACAACAGAAGTTTTAAAACAAAATTTGTCTTGGGAGCTTCCGAATTTTCCACTTATAAAAAAAGGTTTGTGACGGTCAAATCCGTTGTTTAAAATCATCGTTAATTTCTGTCGTCGTTGACTATTAACGATGATTTTTGAAAAATCGTCTCTGATTATAGTTTTTCAAAAACCGTCGCTATAATATGATTTTTAAACACCGTCGTTAATTTAATTATTTTTAAAATAATATTTAAATTTTAAATGATGAATAAATATTTTTTTTGTAATTGAATGTATCGATATGTTTTTTTTTCCTGAAATTTTTTATAATGTTTTTGAATATTTATCAAACAAAATTAATTAAAATAAAATTTTTCTTAAAAAAAAATATTTAAACTCAGCATATTAAACTAATATATATCCGTCTTGGCTAGTAGTTTTGTATAATTTATCATGAATAAAGGTTACAAGTTTTAATGGTAAAAAAAATTAATTTTTGTCTCCAATTAATTTCATATTTATTTAATTTTTCTAAATTCTTGTTGGCCATTAATTAATTGGCTTCAAAATTGGGGTCATTCTATCCCATAGATTTGAACATATGTCAAGGATTTCACCCGTATATGATAGAAGATAGGTTTCATCAATTTCTTTTTTCAAAAATATTAATAGACCAAACAAGAACAAAATAAATTTATAAAAAAAAAAAACAAAACCTAATAAAAAAATCTAAAAAATATATAATAATATATTTATTTTATATAAATGCTTACTATATAAAAAATATATATTATAACAACACGCAATATGTGATCCAGTTTAATTACGTGACAGAAAATAAAATGCAAATTGTTCAAAATATTCTTGAATTAATTTGAACTGTACAACGGGCTCTTTATTTTATAAACTAAATATAAAAAAAGAAAAAATATATCCAAAAATTTATGAAGCTTTAAATTAAATTCGCCATATTTAAAAAATGTGGGGAAAAAAAAAAACAAATTAAGTGATTAACTGACTGAATCTGGGTGATTATTAAAAGGGGAACTTAAAAGTTTGAAACCCTTAAATTTACTGCAAATTAAATTGTTCATTATTGCAAGGAGGTTGACACATTAAATCACTATGGATTCAACACATAATTAAAGTTTGATAAAAATTGGTTAATGCAAATTACATATTGGTTTGAGTTGTAATTATTATTTCCCTCTTATTGTATGTCTCGATTCTATATTTTCTCCGTCCCAAATATAAAGATTGCATTTCTTTTCAATTTTATTCTTCCCAAATATATAGTCTAATATCTATATTTCTTTATTTCATTTCAAGACGCAACATGGACCTAATTTATATAAAATACTTAAAATAAAAATGAGTTACAAACATTATTTTTATAACACACAAAAACTCAGCATATTAAATATATTACCTTACTATACTACGAAACGACACCGACATATTTAATTTTACANTGCCAACAAATTAAAAAATAAAAAAATTATAAAAAGTAATTATATATATATATATATATAAATAAATAATAATAAAGGTATAAAAACATATATAGTAATAGATAATGGGTTAGTGGGTAGCCACTCGGGATAAAGTGTACGTTTATTTTTTTTTTTATAATCAAGTAAGTTTTTTCCTTTATAAATATGTAATAAAATATATCTTCGCCCCTTTGTACTTGAAATTTTGTGATGTTTTTGTTTTCTGTCTCCATGGGTAAGCTTTCTTTGGGGGGTTGACTCAAATTTTGGTATGATAGAGCACCATCATTCATTAGCTGTAGTATGAAAAGAGAGATGCATCAAATTATTTTCAACGAAAATAATTACAGCAAAAATTCAACATTTATAAGACATTATTATTTCTAAAAATTCAAATAAATATTTTACCAGTCAAGTTGTAGGGTGCTCGCTTATAAACTAACCGTTAAATATCTCACGTTAGTTAGATTAAATCATCAAGATTTGAAATTTGAACTTAACTCAACCCTAAAGCTAGTTCAATGAGTTGAGTTAAATCCAAGTCAAAATCTTAACATGATATCATAACCAAGACCCGCCATTATGTGTTGGATTGCTCTATGAGTCATCCGATAATTTATTGTAAATTTCACAATCTAGTTGTTTATTCTTAGACGTGAAGGAGATGTGTTAAATGTTAAATGTCCCACATCGGTTGAATTAAATATTTGAAAGTTATATATATAAACTCAGACAATTATTCTCCGCCTTGTTAAATTCAAATCTCCATCTTAATTATATATAAAATGAATAATAATTATATCTTCAGTGCTACCCAAAGGGTTCGATCTATTCTTTTGGTGGCAGGTGGCACGATTTACGGCCCTAAATGTAAACCCCTTCAAGCAGCATCGAACTAACGTTTGATACCAAAGTGTTAAAAAAAACAAAGGATTTTCCAACGTGAGCAAAAAGAGCAGGGTTACCTCGTAGCAGCAGTACTGCAGACACTGAATTTTGGTTGGGAAACTATACAAAAGTTTTATTTATTTTTTCAAACTAAGAAACTTTAGGAACTGGGTCCACCTTGCTTATTTTTTTATAACTACACGATGATGATCAGAGCTTTTTTCACTATAATCTGAATCAAGTATGTCACTACAGGTTTATGTCACTGCATCGTAAATGTGGTAACAGATCCCTTACTTTTTTTTTTTTTTTTTTTTTTTTGAGTTGGAGATCCGATATCTCGTCCCAAATTTGAGACGTTGATATGCGATGTGCTAACAAAGCATAAAAGGGTCCACCTTGCTTATAAGTTATAACCGTCATTGTTTGGTAGATATTCTGAGGTTATTATCTATTTGATGAAGAACACATAGACACCAAGTTTGCTTACGTAAAGTAAATCTACCAGTACTGTCATAGTACCTCATCATCAGTCGTGCTCACTTTCTTCGACTCCCCTGATTTACACAGTCGCCCTACATGAAAAAAATTCACTTAGTTTGGGTAAAACTTGCGAAGCAACGGAAGAAGAACGTCAACCTAAAGAAACGTATTGTATTAGATGTTCAGAAAATGTTTATGAATATTTTGTCGCGTCCAGAAATCTAACATATCAAAATTATATATAT